>NW_021237225.1:124103-201552 GCF_002162155.2 Triticum dicoccoides | reverse complement strand
GAAGTTGGGAAACTGACATCATAGGTATTGAACCAGGCTTGGAGTCGGGTACTGATAGAGGCAAAGGTGTTCCGTCTTTCGATGAGATGATGGATATCACTTTGGTGGAAGTCGACTTTGACGATCCGACTACGAACGTGCGAGGACGTCGCGCCTTAGCAATCGCTAAACCAACTCCGAGAGGTTATTGACCACGCCGGAGCACGATCAACCTGACCACGAGGGTCTGTTTCCTGCGAGCAAACGAAGAACAAGCAAGAAACTAAGATTGCAATCTGGATATTGCGAATATAAGATGAAAGCTTTATTGATCAAGTTGGGGTTCTGTGACGCCTTTGTCTGGTCGTTGAACACAAACGAAGTACGCGAAGTTGCAGCTATGGCGAACTTTTAATCTAAACAAAACCCAAAGTCTAAACGGTGCCCTAAGGGCTGTATATATGGAGGAAGAGAGGGGGAATTTCGTGGCCCTTGGTGGAGGGGTCCGAAATCAACCCTATCTCTTGTTTCCCCACACATACGGACTCTAAAAATAGCCTATACTTATGTATTTCGAAATTACATGGGCCTGGCCCAAAAATAAGGTGACGCAGCACCTAAAATAGCCTCGGGACGAAATTTATGAAGTGGCATCTTGTATATTTCGTCCAAGGCTTCATGCACCCATTATGGTGGCTTCAAAGTCCTGAAATCATCACTTGTAACTCCGTTCTTGTTCCCCTTGCGCATGCCATCATCTCCATGGTTGTTCTTGCTCCAATGTTCATCCTTCTCCAAGCTAGGCCCTTCATTTGTAAGCAAAACAAATGTATCCAATTTAGGCAGCATCATATTCTCATGAACATTAGAATCATTACCAAGAAACGAAAGTACCTGATAATTTAATTGGCGTGCGCGAGCTCTAGTAATTGGTCCAGTATGTATAGCAGCAGGGGCTGTGGGTGTAACAATTGTATTGATGTCCTCATCATCCTCCCCTTCTTGAAATGAAGTCGTCCTCGACGGAAGTCCATCTTCCTCACCCAAATAAGGCTTCAAATCTGCAATGTTAAAAGTGGGACTAACCCCAAAATCTGCAGGCAGCTCAAGTTTATATGCATTATCATTTATTTTCTCTAACACCTTAAAGGGACCATCAGCACGTGGCATTAGCTTTGATTTGCGCAAATCAGGAAATCTATCCTTACGCAAATGTAACCAAACAAGATCTCCAGGTGCAAACACAACATGTTTTCTACCCTTATCTCCAGCAAGTTTATATTTAGCATTCATACGCTCAATGTTTTCCTTAGTTAACTCATGCATTTTTAAAATCAATTCAGCACGTTGTTTAGCATCAAAATTAAACTTCTCCGAAGATGGAAGAGGCAACAAATCAATAGGTGCACGAGGTAGGAAACCATACACAACTTCAAAAGGGCACATCTTAGTAGTAGAATGCAATGAACGATTATAAGCAAATTCAATATGAGGCAAGCATTCCTCCCATATTTTCTTATTATTCTTCAAAACAGCCCTAAGCATAGTAGACAACGTTCTATTGACTACTTCAGTTTGTCCATCAGTTTGGGGGTGACAAGTAGTACTAAAAAGCAGTTTAGTCCCCAACTTAGCCCATAAACATCTCCAAAAGTGGCTAAGAAATTTATATCACGATCTGAAACAATAGTATTTGGCACACCATGCAAGCGAATAATTTCATGAAAGAACAAATCAGCAACATTAACAGCATCATCGCTTTTATGACATGGTATAAAGTGTGCCATTTTCGAGAATCTATCCACGACAACAAATATGCTATCCCTCCCCTTCTTTGTTCGAGGTAAACCTAAAACAAAGTCCATAGATATATCCTCCCAAGGAACACTAGGTACAGGCAAAGACATATATAAACCATGAGGATTGAGTCGTGACTTAGCTTTTTGACATGTAGTGCATCGAGCAATAAAACGCTCAACATCCCGTCTCATATTTGGCCAAAAGAAATGTGTAGCAAGTACGTCCTCCGTCTTCTTCACGCCAAAATGTCCCATTAATCCTCCTCCATGCGCCTCCTGCAACAACAAAAGACGAACGGAGCTAGCTGGAATGCATAGCTTGTTAGCACGAAACACAAATCCATCGTTAACGACAAACTTGTTCCACATTCTTCCTTCTTTACAATTCTGCATTACATCTTTAAAATCAGCATCATGCACATATTGATCTTTGATGGTCTCCAAACCAAATATTTTGAAGTCAAGTTGTGAAAGCATAGTATAGCGGCGAGACAATGCATCAGCAATAACATTTTCTTTTCCCTTCTTGTGTTTAAAGACATAAGGAAAAGTCTCAATGAATTCAACCCATTTAGCATGTCTACGATTCAGTTTAGCTTGACT
This sequence comes from Triticum dicoccoides, assembly GCF_002162155.2. NCBI lineage: Eukaryota > Viridiplantae > Streptophyta > Magnoliopsida > Poales > Poaceae > Triticum > Triticum dicoccoides. The sequence goes on along the minus strand of NW_021237225.1, from coordinate 199,171 downwards.
TTTAATATGTTTCAAAGATTCATGATCAGAATGTATAACAAATTCTTTGGGCCATAAATAATGTTGCCATGTTTCTAAAGTCCGAACAAGAGCATATAATTCTTTATCATAAGTAGAATAATTCAGACTAGGCCCACTCAATTTTTCAGAAAAGTATGCAACAGGTTTGCCATCTTGTAATAACACACCGCCTAATCCAATTCCACTAGCATCACATTCAAGCTCAAAAGTCTTATTAAAATCAGGAAGTTGGAGTAAAGGAGCATGTGTCAACTTATCTTTCAATACCGAGAAGGCTTCTTCCTGTGCGGTACCCCAAAGAAAAGGCACATCTTTCTTTCTAAGCTCATTGAGAGGTGCAGCAATGGTGCTGAAATCTCTCACAAAACGCCTATAGAATCCAGCGAGGCCAAGAAAACTCCTCACTTGTGTGACCGTTTTGGGTTGCGGCCAACTCTCAATAGCTTCAATCTTGGCTTTATCAACTTCAATTCCCTGTGGAGTAACAACATAGCCAAGAAAAGATACTCGGTCGGTGCAAAAGGTGCACTTCCCAAGGTTACCAAACAAACGTGCATCACGTAGAGCAATAAAAACAGCACGTAAATGTTCCAAATGTTCCTCCAAAGATCTGCTATAAATCAATATGTCATCAAAGTAAACTACCACAAATCGTCCAATGAAAGCACGTAAAACTTCGTTCATTAATCTCATGAAAGTACTAGGTGCATTAGTTAACCCAAAAGGCATGACTAACCACTCATATAATCCAAACTTAGTTTTAAATGCTGTTTTCCATTCATCTCCCAATTTCATACGAATTTGATGGTAGCCACTACGCAAATCAACTTTGGAGAATATTGTAGAGCCACTCAATTCATCAAGCATATCATCTAGCCTAGGAATAGGATGACGATATGATAGAGGCTAAGGTGTCCCGTCTTTCGATGAGATGATGGATATCGCTTTGGTGGAAGTCGACTTTGACGATCCGACTACGAACGTGCGAGGACGTCGCGCCTTAGCAATCGCTAAACCAACTCCGAGAGGTTATTGACCACGCCGGAGCACGATCAACCTGACCACGAGGGTCTGTTTCCTGCGAGCAAACGAAGAACAAGCAAGAAACTGAGATTGCAATCTGGATATTGCAAATATAAGATGAAAGCTTTATTGATCAAGGTGGGGTTCTGTGACGCCTTTGTCTGGTCGTTGAACACAAACGAAGTACGCGAAGTTGCAGCTATGGCGAACTTTTAATCTAAACAAAACCCAAAGTCTAAACGATGCCCTAAGGGCTGTATATATGGAGGAAGAGGGGGGAATTTCGTGGCCCTTGGTGGAGGGGTCCGAAATCAACCCTATCTCTTGTTTCCCCACACATACGGACTCTAAAAACAGCCTATACTTATGTATTTCGAAATTACATGGGCCTGGCCCAATAATAAGGTGACGCAGCACCTAAAATAGCCTCGGGACGAAATTTATGAAGTGGCATCTTGTATATTTCGTCCAAGGCTTCATGCACCCATTATGGTGGCTTCAAAGTCCTGAAATCATCACTTGTAACTCCGTTCTTGTTTCCCTTGCGCATGCCATCATCTCCATGCTTGTTCTTGCTCCAATGTTCATCCTTCTCCAAGCTAGGCCCTTCATTTGTAAGCAAAACAAATGTATCCAATTTAGGCAGCATCATATTCTCATAAACATTAGAATCATTACCAAGAAACGAAAGTACCTGGTAATTTAGTTGGCGTGCACGAGCTCTAGTAATTGGTCCAGTATGTATAGCAGCAGGGGCTGTGGGTGTAACAATTGTATTGATGTCCTCATCATCAGCATCATGCACATATTAATCTTTGATGGTCTCCAAACCAAATATTTTCAAGTCAAGTTGTGAAAGCATAGTATAGCGACGAGACAATGCATCAGCAATAACATTTTCTTTTCCCTTCTTGTGTTTAATGACATAAGGGAAAGTCTCAATGAATTCAACCCATTTAGCATGTCTACGATTCAGTTTAGCTTGACTTTTAATATGTTTCAAAGATTCATGATCAGAATGTATAACAAATTCTTTGGGCCATAAATAATGTTGCCATGTTTCTAAAGTCCGAACAAGAGCATATAATTCTTTATCATAAGTAGAATAATTCAGACTAGGCCCACTCAATTTTTCAGAAAAGTATGCAACGGGTTTGCCATCTTGTAATAACACACCTCCTAATCCAATTCCACTAGCATCACATTCAAGCTCAAAAGTCTTATTAAAATCAGGAAGTTGGAGTAAAGGAGCATGTGTCAACTTATCTTTCAATACCGAGAAGGCTTCTTCCTGTGCGGTACCCCAAAGAAAAGGCACATCTTTCTTTGTAAGCTCATTGAGAGGTGCAGCAATGGTGCTGAAATCTCTCACAAAACGCCTATAGAATCCAGCGAGGCCAAGAAAACTCCTCACTTGTGTGACCGTTTTGGGCTGCGGCCAACTCTCAATAGCTTCAATCTTGGCTTTATCAACTTCAATTCCCTGTGGAGTAACAACATAGCCAAGAAAAGATACTCGATCGGTGCAAAAGGTGCACTTCCCAAGGTTACCAAACAAACGTGCATCACGTAGAGCAATAAAAACAGCACATAAATGTTCCAAATGTTCTTCCAAAGATCTGCTATAAATCAATATGTCATCAAAGTAAACTTCCACAAATCGTCCAATGAAAGCACGTAAAACTTCGTTCATTAATCTCATGAAAATACTAGGTGCATTAGTTAACCCAAAAGGCATGACTAACCACTCATATAATCCAAACTAAGTTTTGAATGCTGTTTTCCATTCATCTCCCAATTTCATACGAATTTGATGGTATCCACTACGCAAATCAACTTTGGAGAATATTGTAGAGCCACTCAATTCATCAAGCATATCATCTAGCCTAGGAATAGGATGACGATAACGAATAGTAATATTATTAATGCCTCTACAATCAACACACATACGTGATGTACCATCCTTTTTGGCACTAGAATAATAGGAACAGCACAAGGACTAAGGGATTCGCGTATATAACCTTTGTCGAGAAGCTCTTGTACTTGACGCATAATCGCCTTCGTCTCCTCTGGATTGGTACGGTATGGTGCACGGTTTGGCAGTGAAGCACCGGGAATTAAGTCAATCTGATGCTCAATCCCTCGAATAGGCGGTAATCCTGGTGGCACGTCTTGTGGAAAGACGTCAGCGAACTCCTGCAAAATGTTAGTGACAGCAGGAGGCAAAGAGGAAGGCACGTCCTCGAATGAAAATAATGCCTCTTTGCACACAAAAGCATAGCAAACAGATTTGCTGAAATCTAGCTCATCAATATCAGATTTGGTGGCAAATAAACATGCACTTTTCAATTTAATTTCAGAAGCAACACTAGATGGTTTATTATTAGGCTTCATTTGTTGCTCAAATTCTTTTGCCACAATCTGATTTTCACTCTTATTCGTCTCCTGTTTTGCTTTATTAGCTCTATTAATATCATCTTTCAAAATGGAATCAGGAGTCAAAGGAAGCAAAGTAATATTTTTATCCTGATGAACAAGAGTATAGTGATTGTTTCTACCATGGTGTACAGAATTTTTATCAAATTGCCATGGTCTACCAGGTAATAAGGAACATGCTTGCATAGGTACCACATCACAATCAACATAATCAGCATATGTAGAGATACTAAAATGCACACGAACAGTACGTGTTACCTTAACCTTGCCGCTGTTGTTGAACCATTGGATGTAGTAAGGATGTGGATGTGGTCTTGTGGTGAGAGAAAGCTTCTCCACCACCTCCATGCTAGCCAAGTTGTTGCAGCTCCCTCCGTCTATGATGACGCGCACAGAACGTTCCTTCACAACTCCCTTGGTATGGAACAAATTGTGCCTCTGATTTTGCTCAGCTTGTGTGATCTGCACACTCAAAACACATTGAGCAACTAAACATTCATACCTGTCAGCGTCTTCAGGAGCCATGTATTGCGTCTCATGATCAGAATCATCTCCACCATGTTCTTCACGTGTAATAAGAGCCAAAGTCTCCTCATCATAGTCACTAGCAGACTCATATCCACCATCCGCGGTAGCAATCATCACACGCAGAGATTTGCATTCTCTCGCATAATGACCTCCTCCCTTACAACGACGACAAATAATATCACTTGTGTGCCCTGTTGATGCCATGGAAGAAGAAGAACGCTGTGCAGGCCCCGCAGGTGCGCTCTTGGCAGATAATGGTGGTTGTGTCTGTTTTCTTGTATCACGGCTGGAGGTGGCACCGGATGGAGGTGCTGGTGCAGTTGAAGTAGAAGATGCACGTGGTGTCCATGATGAAGGTCGGCCTGCAGAAAAGTTAGTTCGCCCCAATGCTTGTCAATCCTGCACTTCACGTTCAGCTTTACAAGCAAGATGGAATAAACGAGTGATATTAGTATACTCCTTATAGTCTAGAATGGTCTAAATCTCTCTATTTAATCCACCCAGAAAATGTGCAAGCATAGCTTCATTCTCCTCAACAATACCACATCTAATCATGCCAGTTTGTAATTCCTGATAATATTCTTCTACAGAATTTTTCCCTTGTCTTAAATGCTGCAATTTTTGAAGCAATTCACGTTGATAATATGGGGGAACCCAACGCGTACGTATAGCAGTTTTCAAAGCAGCCCAAGTAGTTGGAATAGGATATAATCTACAATGTTCAGACCACCATACACATGCAAAACTAGTGAAAGCACAAACAGCAGCAGCAACTCGTCTCTCCTCAGGATATTGTAAACATGTAAATCGCTGTTCAGTTTCTAACTCCCAAGTAAGATATATATCAGGAACATATCTACCCTCAAATGGTGGAATATTCAATTTCAGTTTAGGAATATGGACATCATCTCGTACCTGAGGTGGTGGTGCAGGCCTACCATTACGAATATATACCTGAGGTCGACCTGCTGGTGGTGGTACAGGTGGCTTCACGTAGTGCTGATTTTGATCAACCTCATCCTCATAATCTCCCACATAATCATCCTCCTCCGCATCAGCAGCAGGAGCCACAGAAGTATCAACAGCAGCACCAACAGTTTGGCCAAACGCAAGAGGAACACGGCTTGCTCGGCAGAGGTCTGTTTCGCGACGTGGAGGTAGTCATTGTTGTTGTTGTTGGAGAGGTGCGTTAGGTGCAGCGGGTGGTGGTGGTGGAAGACGCGCGAGCAATTCATTAAACTTGTTATCGAGCTTTGTTTCGAACGTCTTCTCAAGGCCAGTGATCTTCTCCATGGCCTCTTCAAAATTGTTCAGCACATCTTGCACCTGTTCAGTCATCATTTGCTGAAACTTATCATGAAGCTCCTTGTTCGATAAATTCTCCCAGTCAATCTCGTCGGCTTGTGATCCTGGCATGGTTAGCAGCAATAGAAACACACAAGAATATGATCCTACAGACTACGAACAAGTGGTGGTGGTGGGTGTCACAAATCCGTCAAGCAAAACTCAAATTCTTACCAGTTCTTACCCAGCAACAGGCGGTGATCGGCAACCGTTGTAGTCAAAACTCTCAAAGCTTGGATAGAGCGATTACCAGGGAGAGTCAAACGCACGACGTAGATGTATGTGGAGCTGGGAAGTGATGAGGACATGACTACCTTGGATATGACCAAAAATATTGCATATATGCATATTTGTCAGGTGATTTCTAGTGCAAACTATTCAATAATCTATTTATGTTATCCAGAACAAAAATACTTCACACACTTTTGTGTTTTGTCTAATTGCAGGTGTATGGGACATTTGTACAATCCACATATGAAGATAAGGAAGAAAGAGATGTTTATTTGCTGTCCAAAAAGTTCTCTCACGTCACTTTTGGCCCAAGAGAAGATAGAGTCCAAGTCTCTCACGTTCTGGATTCAGATTCGGACTGCACAGACACACCTGACTCAAAACGCACACAAGTTTTTCATACGGACTCCGAATTGGGTGATTCTTTTTTTGTTGGAAACTAGATTTCGTGCACTTTCCAACCCAATTGGAATCACCTTCAAATTCGTCCGGAGCGTTGAGTTGTGGACGAAACAATCTGATGTTGCAGCAGAATCCGAGTCAAACTACAAGTCCAAAGGTGTTACATCACCTCCACTTGGGCCCATTGGCCTCGTACGACCTAGATTTAGTTTTAGGCTGCCTTGGGACGTCCTCCCACCTCCTTGGCCGCCACCCCTTGCTCCTATATAAGTAGATCCATCTAGTAGCTTTTCCTTGGGATTTGTTTAGTTAAAAGTTAGCCATTGCAACTTCGTGTACTTCGTTTGTGTCCAACGACCAGACCAAGACCGCTTCCGGATCCCCACCATTATCAATACTTCATATATATTTGCAATATTCAGATTGCTTTATCATATTCTTGCTCGTTCTTCGATTGCTTGCAGGAATAGACCTTCGTGGTCAGGCTGACCGTGCTTCCAGCATCGTCAGTAACCTCAGGAGATTGGTTTAGCGATTGCTAAGGCGCAACGTCGTGCACGTTTGTAGTCGGATCGTCAAAGTCGTCTCCACCAAATCGATAGTTATCATCTCATCGAAAGATCGGGACCCTCGCCTCTATCAGCAGCACCAACAGTTGAGCCAAACGCAAGAGGAACACGGCTTGCTCGGCGGAGGTCTGTTTTGCGACGTGGAGGTAGTCGTTGTTGTTGTTGGAGAGGTGCGTTAGGTGCAGCGGGTGGTGGTGGTGGAAGACGCGCGAGCAATTCATTAAACTTGTTATCGAGCTTTGTTTCGAACGTCTTCTCAAGGCCAGTGATCTTCTCCATGGCCTCTTCAAAATTGTTCAGCACATCTTGCACCTGTTCAGTCATCATTTGCTGAAACTTATCATGAAGCTCCTTGTTCGATAAATTCTCCCAGTCAATCTCGTCAGCTTGTGATCCTGGCATGGTTAGCAGCAATAGAAACACACAAGAATATGATCCTACAGACTACGAACAAGTGGTGGTGGTGGGTGTCACAAATCCGTCAAGCAAAACTCAAATTCTTACCAGTTCTTACCCAGCAACAGGCGGTGATCGGCAACCGTTGTAGTCAAAACTCTCAAAGCTTGGATAGAGCGATTACCAGGGAGAGTCAAACGCACGACGTAGATGTATGTGGAGCTGGGAAGGCTTATAATATGGTAGCAAAAAGGGTCAGCAATAATCAATTCAGAGATGCAAAGTTGAATAAACGCTCAACGACGGTACTGTGCTGGTCCTAGGCTAGACTGTGCTAGAGACGCGAGCCTAGAACACCAACAAAATCACGGCGCGGCACGTAAACAAGGGAGGAGCACACTCTGAATTTTTTTATCTTTTTTTTTGCACTTTTTTTCCTCTTTTTTTTTGGTCCGCAACAAATTTTTTTTGAAAAAGTCTACAAATGGTCTAAAAACTGCCTAGCCAGAATTTTCCGATGAGATGATGGATATCGCTTTGGTGGAAGTCGACTTTGACGATCCGACTACGAACGTGCGAGGACGTCGCGCCTTAGCAATCACTAAACCAACTCCGAGAGGTTATTGACCACGCCGGAGCACGATCAACCTGACCACGAGGGTCTGTTTCCTGCGAGCAAACAAAGAACAAGCAAGAAACTAAGATTGCAATCTGGATATTGCGAATATAAGATGAAAGCTTTATTGATCAAGTTGGGGTTCTGTGACGCCTTTGTCTGGTCGTTGAACACAAACGAAGCACGCGAAGTTGGAGCTATGGCGAACTTTTAATCTAAACAAAACCCAAAGTCTAAACGGTGCCCTAAGGGCTGTATATATGGAGGAAGAGAGGGGGAATTTCGTGGCCCTTGGTGGAGGGGTCCGAAATCAACCCTATCTCTTGTTTCCCCACACATACGGACTCTAAAAATAGCCTATACTTATGTATTTCGAAATTACATGGGCCTGGCCCAATAAAAAGGTGACGCAGCACCTATAATAGCCTCGGGACGAAATTTATGAAGTGGCATCTTGTATATTTCGTCCATGGCTTCATGCACCCATTATGGTGGCTTCAAAGTCCTGAAATCATCACTTGTAACTCCGTTCTTGTTCCCCTTGCGCATGGCATCATCTCCATGCTTGTTCTTGCTCCAATGTTCATCCTTCTCCAAGCTAGGCCCTTCATTTGTAAGCAAAACAAATGTATCCAATTTAGGCAGCATCATATTCTCATGAACATTAGAATCATTACCAAGAAACGGAAGTACCTGATAATTTAATTGGCGTGCGCGAGCTCTAGTAATTGGTCCCATATATGTAGCAGTAGGGGCTGTGGATGTAACAATGGTATTGATGTCCTCATCAGGTACGGTGTTTGGTTTGTAATGTACTTGGCGTGGCCCATCGAAGTTGGGCATTTGGGATTTAAACACATCATACACCATCGTACCCATACATATTTTCGAGCCGCATGCAGTGTATACGGGGTCTTCCGATCGACCACGTCTCCCTTGTGTGGTTTTTTGTGACGACACGGATATATGTGGGCTCCCCGAGTGTATTTTACTAATGGCGCACCGTGGATGTGGTGCGCCATTAGTAGTTCAACTAGTAATGGCGCACCACACCCACGGTGCGCCATTAGTAGTTTTGAAAAAAAATTAATTTTTTTTACTAATGGCGCACCGTGGATGTGGTGCGCCATTAGTATTTGCACACTAATGGCGTAACAACACATGGTGCGCCATTAGTATTTAGTAATGGCGCACCACATGTACAGTGCGCCATTAGTGTCAATCTCATCTTTAGCCCTTTTCCTAGTAGTGAGATGGCAAACGGTCATTGGAACGACGTCGCACTCCAAGGCGTCTTCGTAGGCGCCAATTTTGAAGGAGACTTGTACTCGATGCTCGAGTTGGATGGTGCCGGAGTCGTTAAGCCGTTGCACTTTGTATGGAGGTGGATTCTTTGTCTTGGGCAATTGGAGCTTGGAGCAAAGTTCTTCAGTTGCGAGATTATGTCAACTTCCTCCATCGATGATGACCTTGACGGATCGTCCATTGATGCTGGCCTTGGTATGAAAGATATGGCATCTTTGGTCTTCTTCTTGATGATGTTGGAGAGTCAAGACCTTGCAGACAACAAGGGCGGGACTTGAATCTTCATTGTGAAAGACTTGTTCCTCTTCATCGTTCACTTGCCGGTGCATGGCGACTTGCTCGATGGCGTCCATTTCTTCTTCACTCATTGAGTCGTAAGTGTCGTCGTCATTGAGGATCATGGTCCGCTTGTTGGTGCACTCGTAGGACTTGTGGCCTCGGCCTCCGCAAGTGAAACACTTGAAGGAACTCGTCTTGACGGTCTCATCGGTTGGAGTTGATGATGATGAAGCTCTCGGCTTGAAGTTGCGAGTAGTAGGAGGATGACTTGGAGTTGACAAAGATTTCTTGGAACTCGACTTGTCGATGGTGCTAGTAGAAGGCTTGGTAGTCGGTGTTGGAGGCGTTGAAGCTTGGTTGTTGGAGAAGCCGTATGACTAGGATGAGAACTTGGCATACTTGAAATCATCTTGCACTTGGCGTTCCGCTTTGGTAGCTTGGTGCACTAGCTCGATGAGGTTCGAGTATGGTTGGAAGTCGGCGATCTTCTTAATAGGATGGTTGAGTCCATTCAAGAAACGTGCCATTGTTTGCTCATCATCTTCCGTGACATTGGCTCGTATCATGGCAATCTCCATCTCCTTGTAGTACTCTTCAACGCTCTTGGTTCCTTGCTTGAGTAGTTGGAGTTTCTTGAAGAGGTCGCGGTTGTAGTAGGTAGGCACGAAACGTGCTCTCATGACATCCTTCATTTGTGCCCAAGTGGTGATGGGTGGTTCACCTCTTGCCTCACGGCGCTGGATGACTTGTTCCCACCAAATGAGGACATAGTCTTGGAACTCAAGGATGCCATCACGATCTTCTTCTCTTCTTCATAATTGTGCAAACGGAAGATCTTGTCAACTTTCAATGCCCATGAAAGGTACTTTTTGGGATCGTTGCTTCCTTGAATGATGAGGACATCAATACCATTGTTACACCCACAGCCCCTACTGCTACATATACCGGACCAATTACTAGAGCTCGCGCACGCCAATTAAATTATCAGGTACTTTCGTTTCTTGGTGATGATTCTAATGTTCATGAGAATATGATGCTGCCTAAATTGGATACATTTGTTTTGCTTACAAATGAAGGGCCTAGCTTGGAGAAGGATGAACATTGGAGCAAGAACAAGCATGGAGATGATGTCATGCGCAAGGGGAACAAGAACGGAGTTACAAGTGATGATTTCAGGACTTTGAAGCCACCATAATGGGTGCATGAAGCCATGGACGAAATATACAAGATGCCACTTCATAAATTTCGTCCCGAGGCTATTATAAGTGCTGCGTCACCTTTTTATTGGGCCTGGCCCATGTAATTTCGAAATACATAAGTATAGGCTATTTTTAGAGTCCGTATGTGTGGGGAAACAAGAGATAGGGTTGATTTCGGACCCCTCCACCAAGGGCCACGAAATTCCCCCTCTCTTCCTCCATATATACAGCCCTTAGGGCACCGTTTAGACTTTGGGTTTTGTTTAGATTAAAAGTTCGCCATAGCTGCAACTTCGCGTACTTCGTTTGTGTTCAACGACCAGACAAAGGCATCACAGAACCCCACCTTGATCAATAAAGCTTTCATCTTATATTCGCAATATCCAGATTGCAATCTTAGTTTCTTGCTTGTTCTTTGTTTGCTCGCAGGAAACAGACCCTCGTGGTCAGGTTGATCGTGCTCCGGCGTGGTCAATAACCTCTCGGAGTTGGTTTAGCGATTGCTAAGGCGCGACGTCCTCGCACGTTCGTAGTCGGATCGTCAAAGTCGACTTCCACCAAACGATATCCATCATCTCATCGAAAGACGGGACACCTTTGCCTCTATCATTGAACTTGGGCATGGTGAACTTGAGCTTTCCATAGCGTTGCTCTTCATTGTGTTGGGGTCGGGGATGATGACGTCCATGTTGTTGATGGTTGTTAAGCTCGTGTCGCTCTTGGTGAGGAGGGTTGTCAATCTCATGTTGCTCTTGTCGTGGAGGATTTCCATTGTATTCATGCTGTTGATGAACTTGATGTTCTTGGCGAGCTTGTGGAGGGGCTTGTCGAGCTCGAGGAGGAGCTTGAGGAACTTGACGATGCATGTGAGCTTGAAATCTCCGTTCTTGAATTTCTTCGCTAAATGCTTCTTCTTGTTCTCGAGCTTGTCGACCTCGGTTGGCTACGGCTCTACTTGAATCTTGGAGGGCTTGTTGGCCGCAAGTGCTTGAGCTTCATGGAGTTGTTCTTCTTGGCGTTGTGCCTCGACGTCCTGTGCAACATGGTGTAGACGCGCTCGCTCTTCCTCTTCATGTTGCCGTTGTCGTTGCCGTTCTCGTGCTAGCGCAAAGGCCTCTTGAGTCTGACGTCGTCGGCGCTCTTGAGAGTCGGTGTCGCATAGGGTATTGAGCCTTGCTTGATGATTGTTGCGCGCGGCTCGGCGAAGAGTGTTCGATGTCGGTGTACTTGAGCCGGAGAGTGTGAAGTCGGAGTGTCGGCTTGAGCGAGTCCTTCTTGATGAAGACGAAGTGGAAGAAGAGCGGTTGAGCAACAAAGCACAAATTTCGTCCATCCTTGCGTCATTCTCTTGCTTGTGATCGTCGAGCTTGTGGTCGAAGTAGTCCCTTGTACGTTGCTCGGAGAGTCGCAAGTCGGTGGCGAGGTTGTCGATGCGTTCACTCATATCTTGTTGCTCTTGATGCAAAGCACGTTGTGCACCAAAGAGGTGACTCTTGGTGACGAAGGAGTTCATGTCGTCGTCTTGCTCCATGAAGAGTGGGTTGGTAGAAGTACTTGACCTATCCATCATTCCAAGACAAATGTGAGTGGTGGAAGGAGAAGAACGAATACCAAATGTACCTTGACCGAAGTTGAAAGTGGATCGAGGATCACTCCAATGTAGGACAAGGAAATAACACAATTGGTACTAGCTCTTGTCGGTTTCTCACACCTACACAAGTAAAAGCTTTTGGTGGAGCTTGGTTAGGATGGTGGCACAAAATTTGATGCAATTGTAAGCGAGCTTCAATAATGTTGGAAAAGATTCACAAGATGCAATGTAACAAGTAGATCAAGCATATAAGGTACACGGAAACACACACGCAAAAAGATAAGTGGGGTCGTGCAACCAAGGGTGAGCCAAAATGTGGAATCCACAAAAATGCTCTTGTTGCACAACACTAGAGAGACGCTAGCACGATGCACAATAGGCGGATACAAGAACTTGTGCACAACCTATTAAGCAACAATGTAACGAGTTCTATCCCAAGTATGCTTTATGCAAGGTGTTTCTATGATATGATCCAAGATGATCGAGTATGACAATCTTAATGTTGTATGATGCTATGGTTCTTGCTTAAAAGCTCTTTTCTTATCGTTCCTCTTTGCTTAAAAGCTTGTTTGGCTCTTTGATGTTGGAGCTCTTTTCTTATGCGATGCTTGACGAACCAAGATAGCAATTGTGTATGCGATGACAACTTTGTGACACAAGAGATGATACCAATATATGCAACAATAATGTATGATCACTAATGTGCACAAGTCTCATTGCCGGCAATACTCAATGGCTAGTCTCGATGGGTAAGCAATGCAAATGAGTAAGGCTATGATGGCTATCAATGTAGTGGCAAGAGTGATATGTCCAATACCAAGACGAGGTTACCGGTCTTGCTTCCGGTATGGTGTCAAAATGGTAGCACGAATACCAAGGTGTAGTCGAGGTTTTCGTTGTTGATGACGATGTAGGACGCCTCCGTGGCGAAGATGAGCGGCGGTTATGTCGATGTCGAACCATACCTAGATACCCGAAACCCAAAAGGATACCGCAACTCAAATTCTCAAACCTCGAAGTGGCAACACGTGTCGGAGTGCGAAACGGGTAAGCAAAGGTGGTGGTATGCGGAAGTGGTGATGGTGTATAGGTGGTAGGAGTGCGTATGCGGAAATGTGGGGCGGTGGTGGTGCAAAACTAAAAGAAATTCAGTTTCGTAAGGGTTCGTCGGACGTCCGGGCTGGGTCGGTCTTCCGGTGCTTGGGCGAAAATCGGGCATGGGATGAACAACACGAGTTCGAGGTGGAGATGGTGAAAATGGTCAAATCCGGACGATTTTGTGGATGGAAAGGGTGGGGAATGGGGGGAAAAGCTAGATCCACTCAAAACAAAGCAAATCCATGGATCCAAACCAACAAAATCTCAACACACTAACAAATCACAAAAAAAATTGGGGCTATTTTTGTGGGGAATTTCTCGAATTAGGACAAAAACAACAAAACAAGGCTAGAAACACAACGGGGAGGCTCCGAAATCGTGATCAGCGTGGCTCTGATACCAAGATGATGTAGGGTAGGAACCCTATGAGCCGATCTTTCACGAAAGGAGCGGATCCCATGATGAACACGAAGAACGCGAGGAGGGAAACGAGGGAAATCACAATGGGAAACACAAGAGGAACACTCAAACTAACAAGAACAAGTCACAAAAGTGCTAGATCCTCGAATACATAAGAGAAGATACACGGTCCAAAGTCAACAACGGACGATACATGGTAACCGGTCTTCTCCGTGAGGACGTCTTGAGTTCTTCCCTAAAGAGGGGTCTTGAATCCGATTGGGGGATCTTCTCCGGTGGAGGCTCGAATCTCCGAGGAGAATAACCAAGTGGATGAGCAAAGCTCTCACACAAAATATGAGCTAATCCTTTGCTAACCCTAGCTAGAAGGAATAGCTGGAGTATTTATAGTCTTAGTGCACAAGAGGGGGCGAAGGGGTACATGGGCGAATCAGCACACATGCGTCGGACGTCCGGGGGTCACCGGTTGTCCGGAGGCTCGCGAGGGTCCGGACGTCCGGTGCCTGTCGGATGTCCGTACTTTTGGCTCGGGTGTGCTTCTGTTGGACATCCGGTCGGGGTCGGACGTTCGGGCATCGTCGGTCGTCCAGGGGACTCCGGAAATTCGTAGATTTGGCTCGTGTGCGCGGGCGTCGGTCGTTCGGAGAGGGCCGGACGTCCGGAGCTTGGAGGTCGTCGGACGTCCGGAGCCTGTAGCTTCCTCTTCATCACTTCTTCTTCTCCGTCTTCACGTCCATCTTCCTCTTCTTCTTCTCCTTGCTCCTTAGCTTCTCCATGGTACCTGAGCATCCACAAAGTATCCGTATGAGGTAGTAGCCATGTCTCATGTGTATCAAAGTGGAAATGTGATAGGAGAGATGTCACCTCGGTTTCAAGAGCTCTTGCACGTGCTCGTGTCATGGGTCCAAGAGGTGTCGTAGGAGATGTAGTTGGGCCCATGGGGATGGTCTTGGGATGCTCCGCATCACTTATCATGTCTTTCCACTACTTATGCTGGACAACAATGGGAGTGGTCACCATTTTCCGCCGAGGTTAGCTTCATCCCTCGGCTTGTACTCCCCTGTCGTTCCATAATGTAGTGCATATAGATCCAGGCCTGGACACTAGTTAGTTTCTAATATTGACTTGTTGCTTGTAGGTACATATGCCCTTGGCAAGGATCCATGCATCGACCCTTTTTGCGTATGGGGCAATGAGATATTGATGAACAAGCATCAAGTGAGGAAACTGATAAGGATTATTAGCAAAAAGATACGAAAGGTGGAAAGCAAATTATTTGTTTATGCTCTATCCGACACAACAGTGAGCTATAGGATGGTAACTACAAACTCTGCAACCTTCTCTTTTTACTGCCCATAATGAGTTGTTAGACAAAAATGTCGGAATCGTTTTTGTTCCCAGTGGTTTCCGAAGCAGTTCACTCAAGATTACCTTGCAAAGTACATGATTGGTGGACACACAATGAAGGTTAACGTATTTCATCCAGACTACGATCAGCATCGAGAAGTCCTAATGAAGACTGTAAAGGATGGACGGGTAGCCATCACAAGGGGTTGGCCTAGAGTCATGCGCACCTTACGCATGGAGGAGGGCACAATATGGGCATTCCGCTTCACCTTCTCCAGCAACCAGAATGTCTTTCGCCTCTCTCTTTACAATCTTTAGTACAACTGTGGTTCATCATTCTTTACTTGGTGCTTCTGTAGTTCTTCAGTATATGTACCTGTGCATTGAATTATGGATTCGTGGTTGAACCTATATTTGTAATAAACATGGTTGGATATGAAATAATTGATTGCCTACTTTCAAATATATAACATGTGATTTTTAAATTAGGGATTAATTGGATTAATTATGGATTAAATAGGGATTACACTACACACGGTTTGTGAAAGCAAAACATCTGCGATATACGTGGAGATCAGAAGCGTTTCTAGGATCCACTACGTGTGCTGATAGAGGCAAAGGTGTCCCGTCTTTCGATGAGATGATGGATATCGCTTTGGTGGCAGTCGACTTTGACGATCCGACTACGAACGTGCGTGGACGTCGCGCCTTAGCAATCGCTAAACCAACTCCGAGAGGTTATTGACCACGCCGGAGCACGATCAACCTGACCACGAGGGTTTGTTTCCTGCGAGCAAACGAAGAACAAGCAAGAAACTGAGATTGCAATCTGGATATTGCGAATATAAGATGAAAGCTTTATTGATCAAGGTGGGGTTCTGTGACGTCTTTGTCTGGTCGTTGAACACAAACGAAGTACGCGAAGTTGCAGCTATGGCGAACTTTTAATCTAAACAAAACCCAAAGTCTAAACGATGCCCTAAGGGCTGTATATATGGAGGAAGAGGGGGGAATTTCGTGGCCCTTGGTGGAGGGGTCCGAAATCAACCCTATCTCTTGTTTCCCCACACATACGGACTCTAAAAATAGCCTATACTTATGTATTTCGAATTTACATGGGCCTGGCCCAATAATAAGGTGACGCAACACCTAAAATAGCCTCGGGACGAAATTTATGAAGTGGCATCTTGTATATTTCGTCCAAGGCTTCATGCACCCATTATGGTGGCTTCAAAGTCCTGAAATCATCACTTGTAACTCCGTTCTTGTTCCCCTTGCGCATGCCATCATCTCCATGCTTGTTCTTGCTCCAATGTTCATCCTTCTCCAAGCTAGGCCCTTCATTTGTAAGCAAAACAAATGTATCCAATTTAGGCAGCATCATATTCTCATGAACATTAGAATCATTACCAAGAAACGAAAGTACCTGGTAATTTAGTTGGCGTGCACGAGCTCTAGTAATTGGTCCAGTATGTATAGCAGCAGGGGCTGTGGGTGTAACAATTGTATTGATGTCCTCATCATCTTCCATGGCATCAACAGGGCACACAAGTGATATTATTTGTCGTCGTTGTAAGGGAGGAGGTGATTATGCGAGGGAATGCAAATCTCCGCGTGTGATGATTGCTACCGCGGATGGTGGATATGAGTCCGCTAGTGACTATGATGAAGAGACATTGGCTCTTATTACACGTGAAGAACATGGTGGAGATGATTCTGATCATGAGACGCAATACATGGCTCCTGAAGACGCTGACAGGTATGAATGTTTAGTTGCTCAACGTGTTTTGAGTGTGCAGGTCACACAAGCTGAGCAAAATCAGAGGCACAATTTGTTCCATACCAAGGGAGTTGTGCAGGAACGTTCTGTGCGCATCATAATAGACGGAGGGGGCTGCAACAACTTGGCTAGCATGGAGATGGTGGAGAAGCTTTCTCTCACCACAAGACCACATCCACATCCTTACTACATCCAATGGTTCAACAACAGCGGCAAGGTTAAGGTAACACGTACTGTTCGTGTGCATTTTAGTATCTCTACATATGCTGATTATGTTGATTGTGATGTGGTACCTATGCAAGCATGTTCCTTATTACTTGGTAGACCATGGCAATTTGATAAAAATTCTGTACACCATGGTAGAAACAATCACTATACTCTTGTTCATAAGGATAAAAATATTACTTTGCTTCCTATGACTCCTGATTCCATTTTGAAAGATGATATTAATAGAGCTAATAAAGCACAACAGGAGAAGAATAAGAGTGAAAATCAGATTGTGGCAAAAGAATTTGAGCAACAAATGAAGCCTAATAATAAACCATCTAGTGTTGCTTCTGAAATTAAATTGAAAAGTGCATGTTTATTTGCCACCAAATCTGATATTGATGAGCTAGATTTTAGCAAATCTATTTGCTATGCTTTTGTGTGCAAAGAGGCATTATTTTCATTCGAGGACGTGCCTTCCTCTTTGCCTCCTGCTGTCACTAACGTTTTGCAGGAGTTCGCTGACGTTTTTCCACAAGACGTGCCACCGGGATTACCGCCTATTCGAGGGATTGAGCATCAGATTGACTTAATTCCCGGTGCTTCACTGCCAAACCGTGCACCATACCGTACCAATCCAGAGGAGACGAAGGAGATTATGCGTCAAGTACAAGAGCTTCTCGACAAAGGTTATATACGCGAATCCCTTAGTCCTTGTGCTGTTCCTATTATTCTAGTGCCGAAAAAGGATGGTACATCACGTATGTGTGTTGATTGTAGAGGCATTAATAATATTACTATTCGTTATCGTCATCCTATTCCTAGGCTAGATGATATGCTTGATGAATTGAGTGGCTCTACAATATTCTCCAAAGTTGATTTGCGTAGTGGCTACCATCAAATTCGTATGAAATTGGGAGATGAATGGAAAACAGCATTTAAAACTAAGTTTGGATTATATGAGTGGTTAGTCATGCCTTTTGGGTTAACTAATGCACCTAGTACTTTCATGAGATTAATGAACGAAGTTTTACGTGCTTTCATTGGACGATTTGTGGTAGTTTACTTTGATGACATATTGATTTATAGCAGATCTTTGGAAGAACATTTGGAACATTTACGTGCTGTGATGAGGACATCAATACAATTGTTACACCCACAGCCCCTGCTGCTATACATACTGGACCAATTACTAGAGCTCGTGCACGCCAACTAAATTATCAGGTACTTTCGTTTCTTGGTAATGATTCTAATGTTCATGAGAATATGATGCTGCCTAAATTGGATACATTTGTTTTGCTTACAAATGAAGGGCCTAGCTTGGAGAAGGATGAACATTGGAGCAAGAACAAGCATGGAGATGATGGCATGCGCAAGGGGAACAAGAACGGAGTTACAAGTGATGATTTCAGGACTTTGAAGCCACCATAATGTGTGCATGAAGCCTTGGACGAAATATACAAGATGCCACTTCATAAATTTCGTCCCGAGGCTATTTTAGGTGCTGCGTCACCTTATTATTGGGCCAGGCCCATGTAATTTCGAAATACATAAGTATAGGCTATTTTTAGAGTCCGTGTGTGTGGGGAAACAAGAGATAGGGTTGATTTCGGACCCCTCCACCAAGGGCCACGAAATTCCCCCCTCTTCCTCCATATATACAGCCCTTAGGGCATCGTTTAGACTTTGGGTTTTGTTTAGATTAAAAGTTCGCCATAGCTGCAACTTCGCGTACTTCGTTTGTGTTCAACGACCAGACAAAGGCGTCACAGAACCCCACCTTGATCAATAAAGCTTTCATCTTATATTCGCAATATCCAGATTGCAATCTTAGTTTCTTGCTTGTTCTTCGTTTGCTCGCAGGAAACAGACCCTCGTGGTCAGGTTGATCGTGCTCCGGCGTGGTCAATAACCTCTCGGAGTTGGTTTAGCGATTGCTAAGGCGCGACGTCCTCGCACGTTCGTAGTCGGATCGTCAAAGTCGACTTCCATCAAAGCGAAATCCACCATCTCATCGAAAGACGGGACACCTCTGCCTCTATCACATATCATCTAGCCTAGGAATAGGATGACGATAACGAATAGTAATATTATTAATGCCTCTGCAATCAACACACATACGTGATGTACCATCCTTTTTCGGCACTAGAATAATAGGAACAGCACAAGGACTAAGGGATTCGCGTATATAACCTTTGTCGAGAAGCTCTTGTACTTGACGCATAATCTCCTTCGTCTCCTCTGGATTGGTACGGTATGGTGCACGGTTTGGCAGTGAAGCACCGGGAATTAAGTCAATCTGATGCTCAATCCCTCGAATAGGCGGTAATCCCGGTGGCACGTCTTGTGGAAAAACGTCAGCGAACTCCTGCAAAATGTTAGTGACAGCAGGAGGCAAAGAGGAAGGCACGTCCTCGAATGAAAATAATGCCTCTTTGCACACAAAAGCATAGCAAACAGATTTGTTGAAATCTAGCTCATCAATATCAGATTTGGTGGCAAATAAACATGCACTTTTCAATTTAATTTCAGAAGCAACACTAGATGGTTTATTATTATGCTTCATTTGTTGCTCAAATTCTTTTGCCACAATCTGATTTTCACTCTTATTCTTCTCCTGTTGTGCTTTATTAGCTCTATTAATATCATCTTTCAAAATGGAATCAGGAGTCATAGGAAGCAAAGTAATATTTTTATCCTTATGAACAAGAGTATAGTGATTGTTTCTACCATGGTGTACAGAATTTTTATCAAATTGCCATGGTCTACCAAGTAATAAGGAACATGCTTGCATAGGTACCACATCACAATCAACATAATCAGCATATGTAGACATACTAAAATGCACACGAACAGTACGTGTTACCTTAACCTTGCCGCTGTTGTTGAACCATTGGATGTAGTAAGGATGTGGATGTGGTCTAGTGGTGAGAGAAAGCTTCTCCACCATCTCCATGCTAGCCAAGTTGTTGCAGCTCCCTCCGTCTATTATGACGCGCACAGAACGTTCCTTCACAACTCCCTTGGTATGGAACAAATTGTGCCTCTGATTTTGCTCAGCTTGTGTGACCTGCACACTCAAAACACGTTGAGCAACTAAACATTCATACCTGTCAGCGTCTTCAGGAGCCATGTATTGCGTCTCATGATCAGAATCATCTCCACCATGTTCTTCACGTGTAATGAGAGCTAATGTCTCCTCATCATAGTCACTAGCGGACTCATATCCACCATCCGCGGTAGCAATCATCACACGCGGAGATTTGCATTCTCTCGCATAATGACCTCCTCCCTTACAACGACGACAAATAATATCACTTGTGTGCCCTGTGGATGCTATGGAAGAAGAAGAACGCTGTGTAGGCCCCGCAGGTGCGCTCTTGGCAGATAATGGTGGTTGTGCCTGTTTTCTTGTATCACGGCTGGAGGTGGCACCTGATGGAGGTGCTGGTGCAGTTGAAGTAGAAGATGCACGTGGTGTCCATGATGAAGGTCGGCGTGCAGAAAAGTTAGTTCGCCCCAATGCTTGTCGATCCTGCACTTCACGTTCAGCTTTACAAGCAAGATGGAATAAACGAGTGATATTAGTATACTCCTTATAGTCTAGAATGGTTTGAATCTCTCTATTTAATCCACCCAGAAAACGTGCAAGCATAGCTTCATTCTCCTCAACAATACCACATCTAATCATGCCAGTTTGTAATTCCTGATAATATTCTTCTACAGAATTTTTTCCTTGTCTTAAACGCTGCAATTTTTGAAGGAATTCACGTTGATAATATGGTGGAACCCAACGCGTACGCATAGCAGTTTTCAAAGCAGCCCAAGTAGTTGGAATAGGATATAATCTACAATGTTCAGACCACCATACACATGCAAAACTAGTGAAAGCACAAACAGCAGCAGCAACTCGTCTCTCCTCAGGATATTGTAAACATGTAAATCGTTGTTCAGTTTCTAACTCCCAAGTAAGATATATATCAGGAACATATCTACCCTCAAATGGTGGAATATTCAATTTCAGGTTAGGAATATGGACATCATCTCGTACCTGAGGTGGTGGTGCAGGCCTACCATTACGAATATATACCTGAGGTCGACCTGCTGGTGGTGGTGCTGGTGGCTGCTCGTAGATCTGATTTTGATCAACCTCATCCTCATAATCGCCCGCATACTCATCATCCTCCTGGGTACCAGCAACAGCAGTAGCAGGAGCCACAGAAGTATCAACAGCAGCACCAACAGTTTGGCCAAACGCAAGAGGAACACGGCTCACTCGGCGAAGGTCTATTTCGCGACGTGGAGGTAGTCGTTGTTGTTGTTGTTGGAGAGGTGCGTTAGGTGCAGCGGGTGGTGGTGGTGGAAGACGCGCGAGCAATTCATTAAATCTGTTATCGAGCTTTGTTTCGAACGTCTTCTCAAGGCCAGTGATCTTCTCCATGGCCTCTTCAAAATTGTTCAGCACATCTTGCACCTGTTCAGTCATCATTTGCTGAAACTTATCATGAAGCTCCTTGTTCGATAAATTCTCCCAGTCAATCTCGTCGGCTTGTGATCCTGGCATGGTTAGCAGCAATAGAAACACACAAGAATATGATCCTACAGACTACGAACAAGTGGTGGTGGTGGGTGTCACAAATCCGTCAAGCAAAACTCAAATTCTTACCAGTTCTTACCCAGCAACAGGCAGTGATCGGCAACCGTTGTAGTCAAAATTCTCAAAGCTTGGATAGAGCGATTACCAGGGAGAGTCAAACGCACGACGTAGATGTATGTGGAGCTGGAAAGGCTTATACTATGGTAGCAAAAAGGGTCAGCAATAATCAATTGAGAGATGCAAAGTTAAATAAACGCTCAACGACGGTACTGTGCTGGTCCTAGGCTAGACTGTGCTAGAGACGCGAGCCTAGAACACCAACAAAATCACGGCGCGGCACGTAAACAAGGGAAAAGCACACTCTGAATTTTTTTTCGCTCTTTTTTTTTGCGCTTTTCTTTTTTGCGCTGCTTTCTTTTTTTGCGAAATATCACTATAATGGCGAGTGTCTCAAAACTCTTCCTAGCTCAAACTGACAGGATGGGCACGAAATTTTTCGACCAATTTTTTTTTTCGACTGCCCGGACCCAAAAACTGGAAACGGGTCAAAAAAAAACTTCCTATAATGGCACCTGTCTCAAAACACTCAGAAACACCTAAAAATAGGATAGCCAGAAAATTTTTCGAAAAATGCGTTTTCGAAAAATTTTGGGCCTAAACGGAGCGTGGCTACCCGACTCCGGCCAGATTTTTTTTTTCCGAAACCTACTCCGGCAAGGAAACACGAATCGGAATCTGGATGGATCCCGAAAACAAACCTAATAAGCAAGGAACTCGGATTGGTGGTGGATATATGGTGGTGGTATATGGCAGCGGTGGTGGTAGCGGTGGTAGTATATGGATATGGATCGGTGGTGGTATATGGGCACGGATTGGTGGTGGTATATGGATACGGATTCGGAGCGGTGGCGGATAAGCGGTGGTGGTAGATGGCAGGGGCGATGATGATGGTGCGGCGGCGGCGTGACAACTTATGACCAGAACTTGAAACTCTAAAAGACTAGACGCTAAGACCAGCAACTAGACCGACGATGCAACCGCAAATTCAACAAAGCAAAAACCCTAAAAAGATTATGCAAAGGCTCAGATTGGTTCGGATATGATGAACTAACCCTAATTTTTTTTTGTGGCTTTCTCGTGGACTGTAGGTATGAAGAACAGACTCGATCTAAACTACGAAAAACTGTAAAATCTCACCGAGCAACCTAGAAATCTGATACCACTTGATAGAGGCAAAGGTGTCCCGTCTTTCGATGAGATGATGGATATCGCTTTGGTGGCAGTCGACTTTGACGATCCGACTACAAACGTGCGTGGACGTCGCGCCTTAGCAATCGCTAAACCAACTCCGAGAGGATATTGACCACGCCGGAGCACGATCAACCTGACCACGAGGGTCTGTTTCCTGCGAGCAAACGAAGAACAAGCAACAAACTGAGATTGCAATCTGGATATTGCGAATATAAGATGAAAGCTTTATTGATCAAGGTGGGGTTCTGTGACGTCTTTGTCTGGTCGTTGAACACAAACGAAGTACGCGAAGTTGCAGCTATGGCGAACTTTTAATCTAAACAAAACCCAAAGTCTAAACGATGCCCTAAGGGCTGTATATATGGAGGAAGAGGGGGGAATTTCGTGGCCCTTGGTGGAGGGGTCCGAAATCAACCCTATCTCTTGTTTCCCCACACATACGGACTCTAAAAATAGCCTATACTTATGTATTTCGAAATTACATGGGCCTGGCCCAATAATAAGGTGACGCAGCACCTAAAATAGCCTCGGGACGAAATTTATGAAGTGGTATCTTGTATATTTCGTCGAAGGCTTCATGCACCCATTATGGTGGCTTCAAAGTCCTGAAATCATCACTTGTAACTCCGTTCTTGTTTCCCTTGCGCATGCCATCATCTCCATGCTTGTTCTTGCTCCAATGTTCATCCTTCTCCAAGCTAGGCCCTGGTAATTTAGTTGGCGTGCACGAGCTCTAGTAATTGGTCCAGTATGTATAGCAGCAGGGGCTGTGGGTGTAACAATTGTATTGATGTCCTCATCATGTGCGATCAATCTCCACTACACACACGAATTTCTCTTGAAAACTGTTTGTGTTAGGCCACCTTGCGCAAAAGTTTATCACATAAAAAGTGTGTGTGATGGACAGCCTTTGCCACACAATTTCTTTCTACGCACCGTGTGTGATGCATTCAATAATGCAAACGATAAAATTATTAATATCGTGTGATGTACCTGTGAACGGAAACGTTTTCCTTCGAGCGACTGTGTGGGATGTACATACGAAAAAACGTTTAGCGGGGACTGACTGTGCGGGATGTACTTGCGACCGGAAACAATTTCGTCATATAATTTTATTTTTTAGCTCTATTGTACGTATTTCCGTATTTGAGTGCTCGCCGGTCGCACACGACCTCATTTTGCCGAACGTGTGTGCCAGGGGGCATATCCCTGACGGTTTTTGGATCATGTGGGAAGGACCCCCTATAGCCCACACTCACTTGGCGACGGTACCTGATAGAGGCGAGGGTCCCGATCTTTCGATGAGATGATAACTATCGATTTGGTGGAGACGACCTTGACGATCCGACTACAAACGTGCACGACGTTGCGCCTTAGCAATCGCTAAACCAATCTCCTGAAGTTACTGACGATGCCGGAAGCATGGTCAGCCTGACCACGAAGGTCTATTCCTGCAAGCAATCGAAGAACAAGCAAGAATATGATAAAGCAATCTGAATATTGCAAATATATATGAGGTATTGATAATGGTGGGGATCCGTAAGCGGTCTTGGTCTGGTCGTTGGACACAAACGAAGTACATGAAGTTGCAATGGCTAACTTTTAACTAAACAAATCCCAAGGAAAAGCTACTAGATGGATCTACTTATATAGGAGCAAGGGGTGGCGGCCAAGGAGGTGGGAGGACGTCCCAAGGCATCCTAAAACTAAATCTAGGTCATACAAGGCCAATGGGCCCAAGTGGAGGTGATGTAACACCTTTGGACTTGTAGTTTGACTCGGATTCTGCTGCAGCATCAGATTGTTTCGTCCACAACTCAACGCTCCGGACGAATTTGAAGGTGATTCCAATTGGGTTGGAAAGTGCACGAAATCTAGTTTCCAACAAAAAAGGAATCACCCAATTCGGAGTCCGTATGAAAAACTTGTGTGCGTTTTGAGTCAGGTGTGTCTGTGCAGTCCGAATCTGAATCCAGAACGTGAGAGACCTGGACTCTATCTTCTCTTGGGCCAAGAGTGACGTGAGAGAATTTTTTGGACAGCAAATAAACATCTCTTTCTTCCTTATCTTCATATGTGGATTGTACAAATGTCCCATACACCTGCAATTAGACAAAACACAAAAGTGTGTGAAGTATTTTTGTTCTGGATAACATAAATAGATTATTGAATAGTTTGCACTAGAAATCACCTGACAAATATGCATATATGCAATATTTTTGGTCATATCCAAGGTAGTCATGTCCTCATCATCCTCCCCTTCTTGAAAATAAAGCCGTCCTCGGCGTTGCTTAATCTGAAATGTGGCTAACAAAAGAGACAAGGTGTACATGTTGTATATGTATATGTCATCCATTTTTACTTCCCTTGATTTTTGCATATATGACACATGAATAGATTAGTAACTTGCATAGTTCATAAAATCTAAAGCCAAAAAATTAGCACAAAAAGTAGAAGGCATGAAAATATTGCAACTCAGTTTGCACATATAAGTGAAGCTCTTATTCATTTCAAAAGATTGACAATGTTCATCATTAAACCATCCCAACATTGGTGAATAAACCTTACTTGCATCAAATTTACATGCTACAACATGCTTAAATAAGTAAACATGCAATAAGTCATTCAACACAGAATCATCACCAAGATTAGAGGTCATATCAAAATGATTAAACATTGGTTCTTTTGCATCAATAGTTAATTCAATGGGTGCACTCAAAATTGTTGGTATTTCAGTTGTTTGATCACATGGCAAAGTCAAATTATCAACGTAGTCCTCTAAAATAGGTGGTGTGATCAAAGTAGTGGGTAGCTCATCAGATGGTGCATTCAAATTGACAAGGCATTCATCATTCTCATGTAGAGATGGAAGATCAGTACCTTTGTCATTACCTCTTACGATCAACTCAGATGATGTAGCCACTCTCGGGGGCGATGTGTCACATGATGGAGGTGATGTAGTCCTGACAACAACGGATGTGGTTGTCATAGTATGCCTAGTAGTTGAAGGAACAATCATATCAACTCTTGGAATGTGCACCGTGCGCTTGTTCTCCTCGTGGCCAACACGTCGTTTTATTTCCTGTTCAGCTTTGCAAGCAAGATGAAACAAATGGTCCATAGGATAACACTCTTCATGAATTAGTATCTCTTGAATATCACGGTTTAATCCTCCCCAAAATCTATCCATAAAATCATCTTCACTTTCTTCTAAAGAGGAATGCAACAAGGTAGTTTGTAAATCATCATAATATTTTGTTACAGTTTCACTACCTTGTTTTAAGTGTTGCAACTTCTTAATCATGTCACGAGTATAATAAGCAGGGACGAAAGTATGTCGCATGGCAAGTTTCAAATCATCCCAAGTAGTAGGTATATAATCAGGGTGTAACCGACAATATTCACTCCACCAAACCAAAGCATAACCAGTGAAAGAACCAACCGCAACCTTAACCTTTTTATGTTCATCAAAATTATGGGAAGCAAATATATTTTTTATGTCGAACTCCCATTCAATATATAAAGCAGGTTTAAAACGACCATTAAATGGTGGTATAGATACATTAACATGATCATGTGCATTTGGATGTTTGTGCACCTCTCGTGACGTTTGTGGTATTTGCAAAGGTGGTGGCACGTCTCCCGCGATCGACAAAGCCCATGAATTGACTCTGGATCCTGTCATGATTAGTAGAACAAGAAACAAAACCCAAAAATAATGTTCCTATAACTACTAGGATGTGGTGGTAAAACGCTCACAGTAAAGCAAATATTAATGTCTTACAAGTTCTTACCATGCAGCAGGCGGTGTGATAGAGGCGAGGGTCCCGATCTTTCGATGAGATGATAACTATCGATTTGGTGGAGACGACCTTGACGATCCGACTACAAACGTGCACGACGTTGCGCCTTAGCAATCGCTAAACCAATCTCCTGAGGTTACTGACGATGCCGGAAGCACGGTCAGCCTGACCACGAAGGTCTATTCCTGCAAGCAATCGAAGAACAAGCAATAATATGATAAAGCAATCTGAATATTGCAAATATATATGAGGTATTGATAATGGTGGGGATCCGTAAGCGGTTTTGGTCTGGTCGTTGGACACAAACGAAATACACGAAGTTGCAATGGCTAACTTTTAACTAAACAAATCCCAAGGAAAAGCTACTAGATGGATCTACTTATATAGGAGCAAGGGGTGGCGGCCAAGGAGGTGGGAGGACGTCCCAAGGCATCCTAAACTAAATCTAGGTCGTACAAGGCTAATGGGCCCAAGTGGAGGTGATGTAACACCTTTGGACTTGTAGTTTGACTCGGATTCTGCTGCAGCATCAGATTGTTTCGTCCACAACTCAACGCTCCGGACGAATTTGAAGGTGATTCCAATTGGGTTGGAAAGTGCACGAAATCTAGTTTCCAACAAAAAAAGAATCACCCAATTCGGAGTCCGTATGAAAAACTTGTGTGCGTTTTGAGTCAGGTGTGTCTGTGTAGTCCGAATCTGAATCCAGAACGTGAGAGACCTGGACTCTATCTTCTCTTGGGCCAAAAGTGACATGAGAGAACTTTTTGGACAACAAATAAACATCTCTTTCTTCCTTATCTTCATATGTGGATTGTACAAATGTCCCATACACCTGCAATTAGACAAAACACAAAAGTGTGTGAAGTATTTTTGTTCTGGATAACATAAATAGATTATTGAATAGTTTGCACTAGAAATCACCTGACAAATATGCATATATGCAATATTTTTGGTCATATCCAAGGTAGTCATGTCCTCATCAGTTCCAGATGTCGTCGCGGAAAGGGGTTTTAAACCGTTTGTTTAGGACCGACGCGCACCAGTGTAAGAACATGTCATCCATCATGAAAGAATAGTTATTGTGTATAACACGATGGGGATGCAAATTGAGCATACACATATAAGGCACAACAATAGCATTTTTATTCATGGGGAGCATATGGTGCACACAAGTATTGGGATCATGCAATGGATGGGAGTGATAAAAATCTCCTAAAATGTATGAGGAAACTATGGGGGTCTCCTCATGTGTAATATTTGAAACATCATACGGAGAATATGGACAACATCCCAAACAATGCATATCCGAAGCTAGGTGGTCATGGCATGGCATATGAGATAAATGATGCAAATGGAGCATATCAATATCATCACAAGAAAACAAATGCCAATAACCATGGTCTTGTCATCTATGCCATATGTGCAAATTGGGTTCATTTTAATGGCATATGCATAGTCACTATGAAGAGATTTGGTGTAGGGTGGAACCCTAGATGGCCGATCTTTCACGAAAGGAGAGGATCCCACGAAGAACGTGAAGAACACAAGGGGAAATACGAGGGGAAACACGAGAGAAACACTCAAACAAACAAGAATGACCACACATGTGCTAGATCCATGACACAAAAGGAGATACAAGATCCACAATTAACAAGGGATGATACACGGTAACCGGTTCTTCTCCAAAGGAGGTCTTGATGGGGCCACCCAAAAGGGGGTCTTGAATCCAAGTGATAGAGCCGAGGGTGTCCCGATCTTTCGATGAGATGATAACTATCGATTTGGTGGAGACGACTTTGACGATCCGACTACAAACGTGCACGACGTTGCGCCTTAGCAATCGCTAAACCAATCTCCTGAGGTTACTGACGATGCCGGAAGCACGGTCAGCCTGACCACGAAGGTCTATTCCTGCAAGCAATCGAAGAACGAGCAAGAATATGATAAAGCAATCTGAATATTGCAAATATATATGAGGTATTGATAATGGTGGGGATCCGTAAGCGGTCTTGGTCTGGTCGTTGGACACAAACGAAGTACACGAAGTTGCAATGGCTAACTTTTAACTAAACAAATCCCAAGGAAAAGCTACTAGATGGATCTACTTATATAGGAGCAAGGGGTGGCGGCCAAGGAGGTGGGAGGACGTCCCAAGGCAGCCTAAAATTAAATCTAGGTCGTACAAGGCCAATGGGCCCAAGTGGAGGTGATGTAACACCTTTGGACTTGTAGTTTGACTCGGATTCTGCTGCAGCATCAGATTGTTTCGTCCACAACTCAACGCTTCGGACGAATTTGAAGGTGATTCCAATTGGGTTGGAAAGTGCACGAAATCTAGTTTCCAACAAAAAAAGAATCACCCAATTTGGAGTCCGTATGAAAAACTTGTGTGCGTTTTGAGTCAGGTATGTCTGTGCAGTCCGAATCTGAATCCAGAACGTGAGAGACTTGGACTCTATCTTCTCTTGAGCCAAAAGTGACGTGAGAGAACTTTTTAGACAGTAAATAAACATCTCTTTCTTCCTTATCTTCATATGTGGATTGTACAAATGTCCCATACACCTGCAATTAGACAAAACACAAAAGTGTGTGAAGTATTTTTGTTCTGGATAACATAAATAGATTATTGAATAGTTTGCACTAGAAATCACCTGACAAATATGCATATATGCAATATTTTTGGTCATATCCAAGGTAGTCATGTCCTCATCATCCTCCCCTTCTTGAAAATAAAGCCGTCCTCGGCGTTGCTTAATCTGAAATGTGGCTAACAAAAGAGACAAGGTGTATATGTTGTATATGTATATGTCATCCATTTTTACTTCCCTTGATTTTTGCATATATGACACATGAATAGATGAGTAACTTGCATAGTTCATAAAATCTAAAGCCAAAAAATTAGCACAAGAAGTAGGAGGCATGAAAATATTGCAACTCAGTTTGCACATATAAGTGAAGCTCTTATTCATTTCAAAAGATTGACAATGTTCATCATTAAACCATCCCAACATTGGCGAATAAACCTTACTTGCATCAAATTTACATGCTACAATGATAGAGGCGAGGGTGTCCCGATCTTTCGATGAGATGATAACTATCGATTTGGTGGAGACGACTTTGACGATCCGACTACAAACGTGCACGACGTTGCGCCTTAGCAATCGCTAAACCAACTCCGAGAGGTTACTGACGATGCTGGAAGCACGGTCAGCCTGACCACGAAGGTCTATTCCTGCAAGCAATCGAAGAACGAGCAAGAATATGATAAAGCAATCTGAATATTGCGAATATATATGAAGTATTGATAATGGTGGGGATCCGTAAGCGGTCTTGGTCTGGTCGTTGGACACAAACGAAGTACACGAAGTTGCAATGGCTAACTTTTAACTAAACAAATCCCAAGGAAAAGCTACTAGATGGATCTACTTATATAGGAGCAAGGGGTGGCGGCCAAGGAGGTGGGAGGACGTCCCAAGGCAGCCTAAAACTAAATCTAGGTCGTACAAGGCCAATGGGCCCAAGTGGAGGTGATGTAACACCTTTGGACTTGTAGTTTGACTCGGATTCTGCTGCAGCATCAGATTGTTTCGTCCACAACTCAACGCTCCGGACGAATTTGAAGGTGATTCCACTTGGGTTGGAAAGTGCACGAAATCTAGTTTCCAACAAAAAACGAATCACCCAATTCGGAGTCCGTATGAAAAACTTGTGTGCGTTTTGAGTTAGGTATGTCTCTGCAGTCCGAATCTGAATCCAGAACGTGAGAGACTTGGACTCTATCTTCTCTTGGGCCAAAAGTGACGTGAGAGAACTTTTTGGACAGCAAATAAACATCTCTTTCTTCCTTATCTTCATATGTGGATTGTACAAATGTCCCATACACCTGCAATTAGACAAAACACAAAAGTGTGTGAAGTATTTTTGTTCTGGATAACACAAATAGATTATTGAATAGTTTGCACTAGAAATCACCTGACAAATATGCATATATGCAATATTTTTGGTCATATCCAAGGTAGTCATGTCCTCATCATCCTCCCCTTCTTGAAAATAAAGCCGTCCTCGGCGTTGCTTAATCTGAAATGTGGCTAACAAAAGAGACAAGGTGTACATGTTGTATATGTATATGTCATCCATTTTTACTTCCCTTGATTTTTGCATGTATGACACATGTATACATGAGTAACTTTCATAGTTCATAAAAACTAAAGCCAAAAAATTATCACAAGAAGTAGAAGGCATGAAAATATTAGAACTCAGTTTGCACATATAAGTGAAGCTCTTATTCATTTCAAAAGATTCGCAATGTTCATCATTAAACCATCCCAACTTTGGTGAATAAACCTTACTTGCATCAAATTTACATGCTACAACATGCTTAAATAAGCAAACATGCAATAAGTCATTGGACACAGAATCATCACCAAGATTGGAGGCCATATCAAAATGATTAAACATTAGTTCTTTTGCATCAACAGTTAATTCAATGGGTGCACTCAAAATTATTGATATTTCAGTTGTTTGATCACATGACGCATTCATGACAGTAACAAGATTCTCTAAAATAGGTGGTGTGCTCAAATCAACAGGTAACTCAATACATGACACATTCAAGTTAACTAGGCATGCATCATTCTCATGTGAAGTTATATCATCAATACCTTTACTGCTACCTTGTGGCAAAGATGTAGCTGATGTAGGTACGGACGTTGACAATGTACCATACCCTTGAGATGATGTTGCGCTCACAATCCGAGGTGGGGCTGCTCTAGTAGGTGCAATAGTGGAGTAACCAACCGGCGATGGTGAGCATGAACTGGAATAGTAGTCGTTGTAGTCACCCAATGCATCCTCCTGTATCTGTCTCTCAAAGGTACAAGCACGGACATACATACCAGTAATGCAACGAGGAATATACCGAAATCTTGCCTGAATATCATGGTTCAAACCACCAAAAAATCTATTCATTGTATCATCCTCAGATTCTTCTATGTCACAATGATGCATATAAGATTTGAACTCTTGGTAGTAAGCATGAACAGTGTTACTGCCTTGTTTTAATTGCTCCAATTTGCAACGCAATTCACGACGGTAGTAAGGAGGAAAAAATTGTTGTCTCATTACAGCTTTCAAAACTTTCCAAGTTGTGGGTTGGTTATCAATGTTTTTCTTACAATGTACACTCCACCAAACAGAAGCAAAACCAGTAAATGCTCTAATGGTAGCTCGTACTCTCTCAAGTTCAGAAAAATCATGGTGACTAAAAACTTGTTCTACTTCAAGCTCCCAAGCTAGATAAATAGCAGGATTAAATCTACCCTCAAATGATGGTAAAGAGATAACCTGACCATATGCTTGTGTGTGTTGTCCCAACTCTTGTGATGGTGAAGATGTGTCCGTCGTCCAAGAACTTCTATCTCTGGAACCTGTCATGATTAGTAGAAACAAGAACCAAAATTCGAGAATAATGTTCCTATGAACTACTAGGATGTGGTTGTAAAGTGCTCACAGTAAAGCAAATATCAATATCTTACAAGTTCTTACCATGCGGCAGGTGGTGACCGGCAACCAGCGGTGTCAAATAACTCTGAAGATTGTGTAAAGCGATTGCCAGGGGAACGTGCGTATACACGGTGTAGAAATATGTGGAGCTGGGTTGGCTATATATGGTAGCAAAAGATTAGCAATAATCAATTCAGAGATGCAATGTTGAATAAACGCTCAACGACGGTACTGTGCTGGTCCTAGGCTAGATCGAACTAGAGACGCGAGCCTAGAACACTAATGAGGTCACGTCGTAGCACAACCAGCATCAATGAAGGATACTAAGTAGCTCTGGACAACAAGATATAAGTGAAGATCACAACGGCAATAAAGATAATGATGTGAAACAACAGCCAAGCTATTTTACTGAACAGTGCACAAAACAGATTCCAATCCGAATTCAACTACGAGATTGAGTCTAAAAAGATCCGAATTTTGTTTTTTTTCTCTTTTTTTTCCTCACACTTTTTTTTCTTTCTCTCCTTTTTTTTCTCTGACTTTTTTTTCTCTTTTTTTTCTCTCGTTTTTTTCTCTCTTTTTTTTCTCCCTCTTTCCAAAACAAACTAGATAAGATGCAGATTGGATCAAGTGAAGATGTGAACGATCTCAACTATTATTATGACAATGAATGGTGGGTAGCACGTGGTGGAAATTGATGGATGGGTGGTGGACAGCGGAAGAGATAATGATGCAGCGGTGGCGTGACTAATGTGAACAGAACTCGAAACTCTAAACGAACTAGACACTAAGACCAGCAACTCGACACGACGATGCAACCGATAATTCAACTATGCAAGCAATGAAAAGAAAATTGCAAAGGCTCAGACTGGCTTGGACCAAGGATGAATAGATCTAACTCTTTTTTGTGGCTTTTTCTTGGACAATAGGTAAGAAAATAAATCTAATCTAGGAAAACTGGAAATTCTCACCGAGCAACCTGAAAATTGATACCACTTGATAGAGGCGGGTTGTCCCGATCTTTCGATGAGATGATAACTATCGATTTGGTGAAGATGACTTTGACGATCTGACTACAAACGTGCACGACGTTGCGCCTTAGCAATCGCTAAACCAATCTCCTGAGGTTACTGACGATGCTGGAAGCACGGTCAGCCTGACCACGAAGGTCTATTCCTGCAAGCAATCGAAGAACAAGCAAGAATATGATAAAAGCAATCTGAATATCGCGAATATGTATGAAGTATTGATAATGGTGGGGATCCGAAAAGTGGTCTTGGTCTGGTCGTTGGACACAAACGAAGCACATGAAGTTGCAATGGCTAACTTTTAACTAAACAAATCCCAAGGAAAAGCTACTAGATGGATCTACTTATATAGGAGCAAGGGGTGGCGGCCAAGGAGGTGGGAGGACGTCCCAAGGCAGCCTAAAACTAAATCTAGGTCGTACAAGGCCAATGGGCCCAAGTGGAGGTGATGTAACACCTTTGGACTTGTAGTTTGACTCGGATTCTGCTGCAGCATCAGATTGTTTCGTCCACAACTCAACACTCCGGACGAATTTGAAGGTGATTCCAATTGGGTTGGAAAGTGCATGAAATCTAGTTTCCAACAAAAAAAAATCACCCAATTCGGAGTCCGTATGAAAAACTTGTGTGCGTTTTGAGTCAGGTGTGTCTGTGCAGTCCGAATCTGAATCCAGAACGTGAGAGACTTGGACTCTATCTTCTCTTGGGCCAAAAGTGACGTGAGAGAACTTTTTGGACAGCAAATAAACATCTCTTTCTTCCTTATCTTCATATGTGGATTGTACAAATGTCCCATACACCTGCAATTAGACAAAACACAAAAGTGTGTGAAGTATTTTTGTTCTGGATAACACAAATAGATTATTGAATAGTTTGCACTAGAAATCACCTGACAAATATGCATATATGCAATATTTTTGGTCATATCCAAGGTAGTCATGTCCTCATCATCCTCCCCTTCTTGAAAATAAAGCCGTCCTCGGCGTTGCTTAATCTGAAATGTGGCTAACAAAAGAGACAAGGTGTACATGTTGTATATGTATATGTCATCCATTTTTACTTCCCTTGATTTTTGCATGTATGACACATGTATACATGAGTAACTTTCATAGTTCATAAAAACTAAAGCCAAAAAATTATCACAAGAAGTAGAAGGCATGAAAATATTAGAACTCAGTTTGCACATATAAGTGAAGCTCTTATTCATTTCAAAAGATTCGCAATGTTCATCATTAAACCATCCCAACTTTGGTGAATAAACCTTACTTGCATCAAATTTACATGCTACAACATGCTTAAATAAGCAAACATGCAATAAGTCATTGGACACAGAATCATCACCAAGATTGGAGGCCATATCAAAATGATTAAACATTAGTTCTTTTGCATCAACAGTTAATTCAATGGGTGCACTCAAAATTATTGATATTTCAGTTGTTTGATCACATGACGCATTCATGACAGTAACAAGATTCTCTAAAATAGGTGGTGTGCTCAAATCAACAGGTAACTCAATACATGACACATTCAAGTTAACTAGGCATGCATCATTCTCATGTGAAGTTATATCATCAATACCTTTACTGCTACCTTGTGGCAAAGATGTAGCTGATGTAGGTACGGACGTTGACAATGTACCATACCCTTGAGATGATGTTGCGCTCACAATCCGAGGTGGGGCTGCTCTAGTAGGTGCAATAGTGGAGTAACCAACCGGCGATGGTGAGCATGAACTGGAATAGTAGTCGTTGTAGTCACCCAATGCATCCTCCTGTATCTGTCTCTCAAAGGTACAAGCACGGACATACATACCAGTAATGCAACGAGGAATATACCGAAATCTTGCCTGAATATCATGGTTCAAACCACCAAAAAATCTATTCATTGTATCATCCTCAGATTCTTCTATGTCACAATGATGCATATAAGATTTGAACTCTTGGTAGTAAGCATGAACAGTGTTACTGCCTTGTTTTAATTGCTCCAATTTGCAACGCAATTCACGACGGTAGTAAGGAGGAAAAAATTGTTGTCTCATTACAGCTTTCAAAACTTTCCAAGTTGTGGGTTGGTTATCAATGTTTTTCTTACAATGTACACTCCACCAAACAGAAGCAAAACCAGTAAATGCTCTAATGGTAGCTCGTACTCTCTCAAGTTCAGAAAAATCATGGTGACTAAAAACTTGTTCTACTTCAAGCTCCCAAGCTAGATAAATAGCAGGATTAAATCTACCCTCAAATGATGGTAAAGAGATAACCTGACCATATGCTTGTGTGTGTTGTCCCAACTCTTGTGATGGTGAAGATGTGTCCGTCGTCCAAGAACTTCTATCTCTGGAACCTGTCATGATTAGTAGAAACAAGAACCAAAATTCGAGAATAATGTTCCTATGAACTACTAGGATGTGGTTGTAAAGTGCTCACAGTAAAGCAAATATCAATATCTTACAAGTTCTTACCATGCGGCAGGTGGTGACAGGCAACCAGCGGTGTCAAATAACTCTGAAGATTGTGTAAAGCGATTGCCAGGGGAACGTGCGTATACACGGTGTAGAAATATGTGGAGCTGGGTTGGCTACATATGGTAGCAAAAGATTAGCAATAATCAATTCAGAGATGCAATGTTGAATAAACGCTCAACGACGGTACTGTGCTGGTCCTAGGCTAGACCGAACTAGAGACGCGAGCCTAGAACACTAATGAGGTCACGTCGTAGCACAACCAGCATCAATGAAGGATACTAAGTAGCTCTGGACAACAAGATATAAGTGAAGATCACCACGGCAATAAAGATAATGATGTGAAACAACAGCCAAGCTGTTTTACTGAACAGTGCACAAAACAGATTCCAATCCGAATTCAACTACGAGATTGAGTCTAAAAAGATCCGAATTTTGTTTTTTTTTCTCTTTTTTTCCTCACACTTTTTTTCTTTCTCTCCTTTTTTTTCTCTGACTTTTTTTTCTCTTTTTTTTCTCTCGTTTTTTTCTCTCTTTTTTTTCTCCCTCTTTCCAAAACAAACTAGATAAGATGCAGATTGGATCAAGTGAAGATGTGAACGATCTCAACTATTATTATGACAATGAATGGTGGGTAGCACGTGGTGGAAATTGATGGATGGGTGGTGGACAGCGGAAGAGATAATGATGCAGCGGTGGCGTGACTAATGTGAACAGAACTCGAAACTCTAAACGAACTAGACACTAAGACCAGCAACTCGACACGACGATGCAACCGATAATTCAACTATGCAAGCAATGAAAAGAAAATTGCAAAGGCTCAGACTGGCTTGGACCAAGGATGAATAGATCTAACTCTTTTTTGTGGCTTTTTCTTGGACAATAGGTAAGAAAATAAATCTAATCTAGGAAAACTGGAAATTCTCACCGAACAACCTGAAAACTGATACCACTTGATAGAGGCGAGGGTGTCCCGATCTTTCGATGAGATGATAACTATCGATTTGGTGGAGACGACTTTGACGATCCGACTACAAATGTGCACGACGTTGCGCCTTAGCAATCGCTAAACCAATCTCCTGAGGTTACTGACGATGCCGGAAGCACGGTCAGCCTGACCACGAAGGTCTATTCCTGCAAGCAATCGAAGAACGAGCAAGAATATGATAAAGCAATCTGAATATTGCAAATATATATGAGGTATTGATAATGGTGGGGATCCGTAAGCGGTCTTGGTCTGGTCGTTGGACACAAACGAAGTACACGAAGTTGCAATGGCTAACTTTTAACTAAACAAATCCCAAGGAAAAGCTACTAGATGGATCTACTTATATAGGAGCAAGGGGTGGTGGCCAAGGAGGTGGGAGGACGTCCCAAGGCAGCCTAAAACTAAATCTAGGTCGTACAAGGCCAATGGGCCCAAGTGGAGGTGATGTAACACCTTTGGACTTGTAGTTTGACTCGGATTCTGCTGCAGCATCAGATTGTTTCGTTCACAACTCAATTCTCCGGACGAATTTGAAGGTGATTCCACTTGGGTTGGAAAGTGCACGAAATCTAGTTTCCAACAAAAAAAGAATCACCCAATTCGGAGTCCGTATGAAAAACTTGTGTGCGTTTTGAGTCAGGTATGTCTGTGCAGTCCGAATCTGAATCCAGAACGTGAGAGACTTGGACTCTATCTTCTCTTGGGCCAAAAGTGACGTGAGAGAACTTTTTGGACAGCAAATAAACATCTCTTTCTTCCTTATCTTCATATGTGGATTGTACAAATGTCCCATACACCTGCAATTAGACAAAACACAAAAGTGTGTGAAGTATTTTTGTTCTGGATAACACAAATAGATTATTGAATAGTTTGCACTAGAAATCACCTGACAAATATGCATATATGCAATATTTTTGGTCATATCCAAGGTAGCCATGTCCTCATCACCAAGGGTATCTTCTCCGAAGAGGGGCCGTGGTCTCTCTCATGGAGTAGATCCGTAATGGATGAGCAAAGCTCTATCTCTAATGAGCTACTACTTTGCTAACCCTAAAACGTAGGTACGAGAAGAGTATATATAGTCTAGCTGGGCAAAGGGGTACACGGGCCTCAGGCCCTTACACTGTGTGCAGACAGGGGAGACCGGGCATCCGAGCGTCGGGATGGATGTCCGGGCTTTCATAAGGGTCCGGATGTCCGGGCTGGAGTGGTCGGAGGTCCGGGCAGAAGTGGCTGGCCTTGTTGCTCTCGGGTTCGGTGGTGTCTGGATATTCGTGCTGGAGGCCATATTTTCGGGAGCTCGGGAAGGGCCGGATGTCCGGGCTGGCGGGGCCGGATGTCCGGCGCCTGTAGATGCTTGGCGGCTGTGCAGCTATGGTGGACGACGCTCCAGGGGCCGGATGTCCGGGGTCGTGGCCGGATGTACAGGGCCTGAGAGGTGTTCTTGACTCCTTCCGTTGGTTCTCTTTGTCTGTGAACTTGGGGACTTGTACGTCTTCACGTGCATCTTATGGAGGGTCCTCTTGAGACCTAATCATGCATAATATCTCGAACTTAGGTAGTAGCCATGTCTCGAGTGGATCATATGTGATACCACTAAGGAAGGAAGTTACCTCGGTCTCGAGAGCTCTAGCTCTAGCTTGTGTCATAGGTCCTCTTGGCGCCTCGTGAGACAATGGTAGGTCCATGGGGATGACCATAGGATGCTCCGCATCATCTCCCCTCCCTTGGGGAAGATCCGACCTCGGATCGAGATCCTCATCACTATGGTAGGGCGAGAGATCTTTGACGTTGAAGATGTCACTCATGGAGTACTTGTGATGAGGACATCAATACCATTGTTACACCCACAGCCCCTATAGCTACATATACGGGACCAATTACTAGAGCTCGCGCACGCCAATTAAATTATCAGGTACTTTCGTTTCTTGGTAATGATTCTAATGTTCATGAGAATATGATGCTGCCTAAATTGAATACATTTGTTTTGCTTACAAATGAAGGGCCTAGCTTGGAGAAGGATGAACATTGGAGCAAGAACAAGCATGGAGATGATGCCATGCGCAAGGGGAACAAGAACGGAGTTACAAGTGATGATTTCAGGACTTTGAAGCCACCATAATGGGTGCATGAAGCCATGGACGAAATATACAAGATGCCACTTCATAAATTTCGTCCCGAGGCTATTATAGGTGCTGCGTCACCTTTTTATTGGGCCAGGCCCATGTAATTTCGAAATACATAAGTATAGGCTATTTTTAGAGTCCGTATGTGTGGGGAAACAAGAGATAGGGTTGATTTCGGACCCCTCCACCAAGGGCCACGAAATTCCCCCTCTCTTCCTCCATATATACAACCCTTAGGGCACCGTTTAGACTTTGGGTTTTGTTTAGATTAAAAGTTCGCCATAGCTGCAACTTCGCGTACTTCGTTTGTGTTCAATGACCAGACAAAGGCGTCACAGAACCCCACCTTGATCAATAAAGCTTTCATCTTATATTCGCAATATCCAGATTGCAATCTTAGTTTCTTGCTTGTTCTTCGTTTGCTCGCAGGAAACAGACCCTCGTGGTCAGGTTGATCGTGCTCCGGCGTGGTCAATAACCTCCCGGAGTTGGTTTAGCGATTGCTAAGGCGCGACGTCCTCGCACGTTCGTAGTCGGATCGTCAAAGTCGACTTCCACCAAAGCGAAATCCACCATCTCATCGAAAGACAGGACACCTTTGCCTCTATCAACTTGTCTCATGGAATGTCGATCTTGTAGGCATTGTTGTTGTAGCATTCAAGCACCTTGAAGGGTCCATCCGCTCGTGGTCGAAGTTTGGACTTGCGTTCATGGCAGAAGCGGTTCTTGCAAAGGTGTAGCCACACAAGATCTCCAATGTTGAACACCATGAGGTGTTTGTTTATGTTGAGCTTGGTCGCAAGTCGTTGTACTTGGTGCTCGATGGTGAGCCTTGTATCTTCATGCACCTTCTTGACATGGTTCACATGTGCACTTGCGTCCATATTGATGCACTCTGGTAGTGGTAGAGGGAGAATGTCCAAAGGGGACAAGGGGTTGAATCCATAGATGACCTCGAAGGGGGGCTTGCTGGTAGTTGAGTGTCTTGCGAGGTTGTAGGCAAACTCAGCGATAGGTAGACACTCCTCCCACTCCTTGATGTTCTTCTTGATTAGCACGCGAAGTAGAGCGGAGAGTGTTCGGTTTGTCACCTTCGTTTGGCCGTCGGTTTATGGATGGTACGCCATGGAGAAGAGTAGCTTGATTCCAAGCTTGGCGCATATGGTCTTCCAAAAGTAACTCGAGAACTTGACGTCGCGGTCCTAGACAATCGTCTTTGGCACTCCATGTAGCCATAAGATTTCCCTACAAAATATATTGGCAACATGTGAAGCATTGTCTATCTTGTTGCAAGGAATGAAATGTGCCATCGTAGAGAATCGATGATAGGGGCAAAGGTGTCCCGTATTTCGATGAGATGGTGGCTATCATTTTGGAGGAAGTCAACTTTGACGATCCGACTACGAACGTGCGAGGACGTCGCGCCTTACCAATCGCTAAACCAACTCCGAGAGGTTATTGACCAAGCTGGAGCACGATCAACCTGGCCACGAAGGTCTGTTTCCTGCAGGCAAACGAAGAACAAGCAAGAAACTGAGATTGCAATCTGGATATTGTGAATATAAGAGGAAAGCTTTATTGATCAAGGTGGGGTTTTGTGACGCCTTTGTCTGGTCGTTGAACACAAACGAAGTACGCGAAGTTGCAGCTATGGCGAACTTTAGTCTAAACAAAACCCAAAGTCTAACGACGCCCTAAGGGATGTATATATGGAGGAAGAGGGGGGAATTTCGTGGCCCTTGGAGGAGGGGTCCGAAACCAACCCTAACTCTTGTTTCCCCACACATACGGACTCTAAAAACAGCCTATACTTAAGTATTTCGAAAATACATGGGCCTGGTCCAATAATAAGGTGACACAGCACCTAGAATAGCCTCTGGACAAAATTTATGAAGTGGCATCTTGTATATTTCGTCGAAGGCTTCATGCACTCCTTATGGTGGTTTCAAAGTCCTGAAATCATCACTTGTAACTCCGTTCTGGATCCCCTTGCGCATGCCATCATCTCCATGCTTGGTCTTGCTCCAGTGTTCATCCCTCTTATCCATGCCAGACCATTCATTTGTAAGCAAAACAAATGTATCCAATTTAAGCGGCAACATATTCTCATGAACATTAGAATCATTACCAAGAAACGAAAGTACCTGATAATTTAATTGGCGTGCGCGAGCTCTTGTAATTGGTCCAGTATGTATAGCAGGAGGGGCTGTGGGTGTAACAATGGCATTGATGTCCTCATCATCCTCCCCTTCTTGAAATGAAGTCGTCCTCGACGAAAGCTCATCTTCCTCACCCAAATAAGGCTTCAAATCTGTAATGTTAAAAGTGGGACTAACCCCAAAATCTGCAGGCAGCTCAAGTTTATATGCATTATCATTTATTTTCTCTAACACCTTAAAAGGACCATCGGCATGTGGCATTAGCTTTGATTTGCGCAAATTAGGAAATCTATCCTTACGCAAATGTAACCAAACAAGATCTCCAGGTGCAAACACAACATGTTTTCTACCCTTATCTCCAGCAAGTTTATATTTAGCATTCATACGCTCAATGTTTTCCTTAGTTAACTCATTCATTTTTAAAATCAATTCAGCACGTTCTTTAGCATCAAAATTAACCTTCTCCGAAGATGGAAGAGGCGACAAATCAATAGGTGCACGAGGTAGGAAACCATACACAATTTCAAAAGGGCACCTCTTAGTAGTAGAATGCAATGAACGATTATAAGCAAATTTAATATGAGGCCAGCATTCTTCCCACATTTTCTTATTATTCTTCAAAACAACCCTAAGAATAGTAGACAATGCTCTATTGACTACTTCAGTTTGTCCATCAGTTTGGGGGTGACAAGTAGTACTAAAAAGCAGTTTAGTCCCCAACTTAGCCCATAAACATCTCCAAAAGTGGCTAAGAAATTTAGTATCACGATCTGAAACAATAGTATTTGGCACACCATGCAAGCGAATAATTTCACGAAAGAACAAATCAGCAACATTAACAGCATCATTGCTTTTATGACATGGTATAAAGTGTGCCATTTAAAAAAAATCTATGCACGACAACAAATATGCTATCCCTCCCCTTTTTTGTTCGAGGTAAACCTAAAACTAAGTCCATAGATATATCCTCCCAAGGAACACTAGGTACAGGCAAAGGCATATACAAACCATGAGGATTGAGTCGTGAATTAGCTTTTTGACATGTAGTGCAGCGAGCAACAAAACGCTCAACAACCCGTCTCATCTTTGGCCAAAAGAAATGTGTAGCAAGTATATCCTCCGTCTTCTTGACGCCAAAGTGTCCCATTAATCATCCTCCATGCGCCTCCTGCAACAACAAAAGACGAACGGAGCTAGCTGCAATGCATAGCTTGTTAGCACGAAACACAAGTGGATCATGCGCAAGGGGATCAAAAAAGGAGTTACAAGTGATGATTTCAGGACTTTGAAACCACCATAAGGAGTGCATGAAGCCTTGGATGAAACATACAAGATGCCACTTCATAATTTTTGTCCAGAGGCTATTATAGGTGCTGTGTCACCTTATTATTGGGCCAGGCCCATGTATTTTCGAAATACTTAAGTATAGGCTGTTTTTAGAGTCCGTATGTGTGGGGAAACAGGAGTTAGGGTTGGTTTCAGACCCCTCCTCCAAGGGCCACGAAATCCCCCCCTCTTCCTCCATATATACAACCCTTAGGGCATCGTTTAGACTTTGTGATGAGGACATCAATACCATTGTTACACCCACAGCCCCTACTGCTACATATACGGGACCAATTACTAGAGCTCGCGCACGCCAATTAAATTATCAGGTACTTTCGTTTCTTGGTAATGATTCTAATGTTCATGAGAATATGATGCTGCGTAAATTTGATACATTTGTTTTGCTTACAAATGAAGGGCCTAGCTTGGAGAAGGATGAACATTGGAGCAAGAACAAGCATGGAGATGATACCATGCGCAAGGGGAACAAGAACGGAGTTACAAGTGATGATTTCAGGACTTTGAAGCCACCATAATGGGTGCATGAAGCCTTGGACGAAATATACAAGATGCCACTTCATAAATTTTGTCCCGAGGCTATTATAGGTGTTGCGTCACCTTTTTATTGGGCCAGGCCCATGTAAATTCGAAATACATATGTATAGGATATTTTTAGAGTCCGTATGTGTGGGGAAACAAGAGATAGGGTTGATTTCGGACCCCTCCACCAAGGGCCACGAAATTCCCCCTCTCTTCCTCCATATATACAGCCCTTAGGGCACCGTTTAGACTTCGGGTTTTGTTTAGATTAAAAGTTCGCCA
Organism: Triticum dicoccoides; assembly: GCF_002162155.2. NCBI lineage: Eukaryota > Viridiplantae > Streptophyta > Magnoliopsida > Poales > Poaceae > Triticum > Triticum dicoccoides. Next base: position 156,313 of record NW_021237225.1, on the reverse strand, counting down.
TAGCTGCAACTTCGCGTACTTCGTTTGTGTTCAACGACCAGACAAAGGCGTCACAGAACCCCACCTTGATCAATAAAGCTTTCATCTTATATTCGCAATATCCAGATTGCAATCTCAGTTTCTTGCTTGTTCTTCGTTTGCTCGCAGGAAACAGACCCTCGTGGTCAGGTTGATCGTGCTCCGGCGTGGTCAATAACCTCTCGGAGTTGGTTTAGCGATTGCTAAGGCGCGACGTCCTCGCACGTTCGTAGTCGGATCGTCAAAGTCGACTGCCACCAAAGCGATATCCATCATCTCATTGAAAGACGGGACACCTTTGCCTCTATCAAGTGGTATCAGATTTCCAGGTTACTCGGTGAGATTTTACAGTTTTTCGTAGTTTAGGTCGAGTCTGTTCTTCATACCTACAGTCCACGAAAAAGCCACAAAAAAAATTAGGGTTAGTTCATCATATCCGAACCAATCTGAGCCTTTGCATAATCTTTTTAGGGTTTTGCTTTGTTGAATTTGCGGTTGCATTGTCGTGTCTAGTTGCTGGTCTTAGCGTCTAGTCTTTTAGAGTTTCGAGTTCTGGTCATAAGTTGTCACGCCGCCACCACACCATCATCATCGCCCCTGCCACCTACCACCACCGCTCCGAATCCGTATCCATATACCACCACCAATCCGTGCCATATACCACCACCGATCCATATCCATATACTACCACCGCTACCACCACCGCTGCCATATACCACCACCATATATCCACCACCAATCCGAATTCTTGTCCTATTAGGTTTGTTTTCGAGATCCATCTAGATTCCGATTCGTGTTTTCTTGCCGGAGTAGGTTTCGGAAAAAAAGAGTCCGGAAACCACCCTCCGTTTAGGCCCAAAATTTTTCGAAAACGCACTTGTCGAAAAAATTTCTGGCTATCCTATTTTTAGGTGTTTCTAAGCGTATTGAGACAGTCGCCATTATAGAAAGTTTTTTTTGACCCGTTTCCAGTTTTTGGGTCCGGGCAGTCGAAAAAAAAATTTGTCAACAAAAATTTCATGCCCATCCTGTCAGTTTGACCTGGGAAGAGTTTTGAGACACTCGCCATTATAGTGATTTTTCGCAAAAAAAAAGCAGCGCAAAAAAAAAGCGCAAAAAAAAAGAGGGAAAAAAAATTCCAGAGTGTGCTTTTCCCTTGTTTACGTGCCGCGCCGTGATTTTGTTGGTGTTCTAGGATCGCGTCTCTAGGACCAGCACAGTACCGTCGTTGAGCGTTTATTCAACTTTGCATCTCTGAATTGATTATTGCTGACCCTTTTTGCTACCATATTATAAGCCTTCCCAGCTCCACATACATCTACGTCGTGCGTTTGACTCTCCCTGGTAATCGCTCTATCCAAGCTTTGAGAGTTTTGACTATAACGGTTGCCGATCACCGCCTGTTGCTGGGTAAGAACTGGTAAAAATTTGAGTTTTGCTTGACGGATTTGTGACACCCACCACCACCACTTGTTCGTAGTCTGTAGGATCATATTCTTGTGTGCTTCTATTGCTGCTAACCATGCCAGGATCACAAGCCGACGAGATTGACTGGGAGAATTTATCGAACAAGGAGCTTCGTGATAAGTTTCAGCAAATGATGACTGAACAGGGGCAAGATGTGCTGAACAATTTTGAAGAGGCCATGGAGAAGATCACTGGCCTTGAGAAGACGTTTGAAACAAAGCTCGATAACAAGTTTAATGAATTGCTCGCGCGTCTTCCACCACCACCACCCGCTGCACCTAACGCACCTCTCCAACAACAACAACAACGACTACCTCCACGTCGCGAAACAGACCTCCACCGAGCAAGCCGTGTTCCTCTTGCGTTTGGCCAAACTGTTGGTGCTGCTGTTGATACTTCTGTGGCTCCTGCTGCTGATGCGGAGGAGGATGATTATGTGGGAGATTATGAGGATGAGGTTGATCAAAATCCGAACTATGTGCAGCCACCAGCACCACCACCAGCAGGTCGACCTCAGGTATATATTCGTAATGGTAGGCCTGCACCACCACCTCAGGTACGAGATGATGTCCATATTCCTAAACTGAAATTGAATATTCCACCATTTGAGGGTAGATATGTTCCTGATATATATCTTACTTGGGAGTTAGAAACTGAACAACGTTTTACATGTTTACAATATCCCGAGGAGAGACGGGTTGCTGCTGCTGTTTGTGCTTTCACTAGTTTTGCATGTGTCTGGTGGTCTGAACATTGTAGATTATATCCTATTCCAACTACTTGGGCTGCTTTGAAAACTGCTATGCGTACGCGTTGGGTTCCACCATATTATCAACGTGAATTGCTTCAAAAATTGCAGCGTTTAAGACAAGGAAAAAATTCTGTAGAAGAATATTATCAGGAATTACAAACTGGCATGATTCGATGTGGTATTGTTGAGGAGAATGAAGCTATGCTTGCACGTTTTCTGGGTGGATTAAATAGAGAGATTCAGACCATTCTAGACTATAAGGAGTATACTAATATCACTCGTTTATTCCATCTTGCTTGTAAAGCTGAACATGAAGTGCAGGATCGACAAGCATTGGCGCGAACTAACTTTTCTGCAGGCCGACCTTCATCGTGGACACCGCATGCATCTTCTACTTCAACTGCATGAGCACCTCAATCAGGTGCCTCCTACAGCCGTGATACAAGAAAACAGGAACAACCACCATTATCTGCCAAGAGCGCACCTGCCGGGCCTGCACAGAGTTCTTCTTCTTCCAGGGCATCAACTGGGCACACAAGTGATATTATTTGTCGTCGTTGTAAGGGAGGAGGTCATTATGCGAGAGAATGCAAATCTCCGCGTGTGATGATTGCTACCGCGGATGGTGGATATGAGTCCGCTAGTGACTATGATGAGGAGACTTTGGCTCTTATTACACGTGAAGAACATGGTGGAGATGATTCTGATCATGAGACGCAATACATGGCTCCTGAAGACGCTGACAGGTATGAATGTTTAGTTGCTCAACGTGTTTTGAGTGTGCAGGTCACACAAGCTGAGCAAAATCAGAGGCACAATTTGTTCCATACCAAGGGAGTTGTGAAGGAACGTTCTGTGCGTGTCATCATAGACGGAGGTAGTTGCAACAACTTGGCTAGCATGGAGATGGTGGAGAAGCTTTCTCTCACCACAAGACCACATCCACATCCTTACTACATCCAATGGTTCAACAACAGCGGCAAGGTTAAGGTAACACGTACTGTTCGTGTGCATTTTAGTATCTCTACATGATAGAGGCGGGGGTGTCCCGATCTTTCGATGAGATGATAACTATCGATTTGGTGGAGACGACTTTGACGATCCGACTACAAACGTGCACGACGTTGCGCCTTAGCAATTGCTAAACTAATCTCCTGAGGTTACTGACGATGCCGGAAGCACGGTCAGCCTGACCACGAAGGTCTATTCCTGCAAGCAATCGAAGAACGAGCAAGAATATGATAAAGCAATCTGAATATTGCAAATATATATGAGGTATTGATAATGGTGGGGATCCGTAAGCGGTCTTGGTCTGGTCGTTGGACACAAACGAAGTACACGAAGTTGCAGTGGCTAACTTTTAACTAAACAAATCCCAAGCAAAAAGCTACTAGATGGATCTACTTATATAGGAGCAAGGGGTGGCGGCCAAGGAGGTGGGAGGACGTCCCAAGGCAGCCTAAAACTAAATCTAGGTCGTACAAGGCCAATGGGCCCAAGTGGAGGTGATGTAACACCTTTGGACTTGTAGTTTGACTCGGATTCTGCTGCAGCATCAGATTGTTTCATCCACAACTCAACGCTTCGGATTTGAAGGTGATTCCAATTGGGTTGGGAAGTGCACGAAATCTAGTTTCCAACAGAAAAAGAATCACCCAATTCGGAGTCCGTATGAAAAACTTGTGTGCGTTTTGAGTCAGGTATGTCTGTGCAGTCCGAATCTGAATCCAGAACGTGAGAGACTTGGACTCTATCTTCTCTTGGGCCAAAAGTGACGTGAGAGAACTTTTTGGACAGCAAATAAACATCTCTTTCTTCCTTATCTTCATATGTGGATTGTACAAATGTCCCATACACCTGCAATTAGACAAAACACAAAAGTGTGTGAAGTATTTTTGTTCTGGATAACATAAATAGATTATTGAATAGTTTGCACTAGAAATCACCTGACAAATATGCATATATGCAATATTTTTGGTCATTTCCAAGGTAGTCATGTCCTCATCATCCTCCCCTTCTTGAAAATAAAGCCGTCCTCGGCGTTGCTTAATCTGAAATGTGGCTAACAAAAGAGACAAGGTGTACATGTTGTATATGTATATGTCATCCATTTTTACTTCCCTTGATTTTTGCATATATGACACATGAATAGATGAGTAACTTGCATAGTTCATAAAATCTAAAGCCAAAAAATTAGCACAAGAAGTAGAAGGCATGAAAATATTGCAACTCAGTTTGCACATATAAGTGAAGCTCTTATTCATTTCAAAAGATTGACAATGTTCATCATTAAACCATCCCAACATTGGTGAATAAACCTTACTTGCATCAAATTTACATGCTACAACATGCTTAAATAAGCAAACATGCAATAAGTCATTCAACACAGAATCATCACCAAGATTAGAGGTCATATCAAAATGATTAAACATTGTGATAGAGGCAAAGGTGTCCCGTCTTTCGATGAGATGGTGGATTTCGCTTTGGTGGAAGTCGACTTTGACGATCCGACTACGAACGTGCGAGGACGTCGCGCCTTAGCAATCGCTAAACCAACTCCGAGAGGTTATTGACCACGTCGGAGCACGATCAACCTGACCACGAGGGTCTGTTTCCTGCGAGCAAACGAAGAACAAGCAAGAAACTGAGATTGCAATCTGGATATTGCGAATATAAGATGAAAGCTTTATTGATCAAGGTGGGGTTCTGTGACGCCTTTGTCTGGTCGTTGAACACAAACGAAGTACGCGAAGTTGCAGCTATGGCGAACTTTTAATCTAAACAAAACCCAAAGTCTAAACGATTCCCTAAGGGCTGTATATATGGAGGAAGAGGGGGGAATTTCGTGGCCCTTGGTGGAGGGGTCCGAAATCAACCCTATCTCTTGTTTCCCCACACATACGGACTCTAAAAATAGCCTATACTTATGTATTTCGAAATTACATGGGCCTGGCCCAATAATAAGGTGACGCAGCACCTAAAATAGCCTCGGGACGAAATTTATAAAGTGGCATCTTGTATATTTCGTCCAAGGCTTCATGCACCCATTATGGTGGCTTCAAAGTCCTGAAATCATCACTTGTAACTCCGTTCTTGTTCCCCTTGCGCATGCCATCATCTCCATGCTTGTTCTTGCTCCAATGTTCATCCTTCTCCAAGCTAGGCCCTTCATTTGTAAGCAAAACAAATGTATCCAATTTAGGCAGCATCATATTCTCATGAACATTAGAATCATTACCAAGAAACGAAAGTACCTGGTAATTTAGTTGGCGTGCACGAGCTCTAGTAATTGGTCCAGTATGTATAGCAGCAGGGGCTGTGGGTGTAACAATTGTATTGATGTCCTCATCAGATCTACTTATATAGGAGCAAGGGGTGGCGGCCAAGGAGGTGGGAGGACGTCCCAAGGCAGCCTAAAACTAAATCTAGGTCGTACAAGGCCAATGGGCCAAAGTGGAGGTGATGTAACACCTTTGGACTTGTAGTTTGACTCGGATTCTGCTGCAGCATCAGATTGTTTCGTCCACAACTCAACGCTCCGGACGAATTTGAAGGTGATTCCAATTGGGTTGGAAAGTGCACGAAATCTAGTTTCCAACAAAAAAAGAATCACCCAATTCGGAGTCCGTATGAAAAACTTGTGTGCGTTTTGAGTCAGGTGTGTCTGTGTAGTCCGAATCTGAATCCAGAACGTGAGAGACCTGGACTCTATCTTCTCTTGGGCCAAAAGTGACGTGAGAGAACTTTTTGGACAGCAAATAAACATCTCTTTCTTCCTTATCTTCATATGTGGATTGTACAAATGTCCCATACACCTGCAATTAGACAAAACACAAAAGTGTGTGAAGTATTTTTGTTCTGGATAACATAAATAGATTATTGAATAGTTTGCACTAGAAATCACCTGACAAATATGCATATATGCAATATTTTTGGTCATATCCAAGGTAGTCATGTCCTCATCATCCTCCCCTTCTTGAAAATAAAGCCGTCCTCGGCGTTGCTTAATCTGAAATGTGGCTAACAAAAGAGACAAGGTGTACATGTTGTATATGTATATGTCATCCATTTTTACTTCCCTTGATTTTTGCATATATGACACATGAATAGATGAGTAACTTGCATAGTTCATAAAATCTAAAGCCAAAAAATTAGCACAAGAAGTAGAAGGCATGAAAATATTGCAACTCAGTTTGCACATATAAGTGAAGCTCTTATTCATTTCAAAAGATTGACAATTGTCATCATTAAACCATCCCAACATTGGTGAATAAGCAAACATGGCGACAATAGTCCTTACTTGCATCAAATTTACATGCTACAACATGCTTAAATAAGCAAACATGCAATAAGTCATTCAACACAGAATCATCACCAAGATTAGAGGTCATATCAAAATGATTAAACATTGATTCTTTTGCATCAATAGTTAATTCAATGGGTGCACTCAAAATTGTTGGTATTTCAGTTGTTTGATCACATGGCAAAGTCAAATTATCAACGTAGTCCTCTAAAATAGGTGGTGTGATCAAAGTAGTGGGTAGCTCATCAGATGGTGCATTCAAATTGACAAGGCATTCATCATTCTCATGTAGGGATGGAAGATCAGTACCTTTGTCATTACCTCTTATGATCAACTCAGATGATGTAGCCACTCTCGAGGGCGATGTGTCACATGGTGGAGGTGATGTAGTCCTGACAACAACGGATGTGGTTGTCATAGTATGCCTAGTAGTTGAAGGAACAATCATATCAACTCTTGGAATGTGCACCGTGCGCTTGTTCTCCTCGTGGCCAACACGTCGTTTTATTTCCTGTTCAGCTTTGCAAGCAAGATGAAACAAATGGTCCATAGGATAACACTCTTCATGAATTAGTATCTCTTGAATATCACGGTTTAATCCTCCCCAAAATCTATCCATAAAATCATCTTCACTTTCTTCTAAAGAGGAATGCAACAAGGTAGTTTGTAAATCATCATAATATTTTGTTACAGTTTCACTACCTTGTTTTAAGTGTTGCAACTTCTTAATCATGTCACGAGTATAATAAGCAGGGACGAAAGTATGTCGCATGGCAAGTTTCAAATCATCCCAAGTAGTAGGTATATAATCAGGGTGTAACCGACAATATTCACTCCACCAAACCAAAGCATAACCAGTGAAAGAACCAACCGCAACCTTAACTGATAGAGGCAAAGGTGTCCCGTCTTTCGATGAGATGGTGGATTTCGCTTTGGTGGAAGTCGACTTTGACGATCCGACTACGAACGTGCGAGGACGTCGCGCCTTAGCAATCGCTAAACCAACTCCGAGAGGTTATTGACCACGCCGGAGCACGATCAACCTGACCACGAGGGTCTGTTTCCTGCGAGCAAACGAAGAACAAGCAAGAAACTAAGATTGCAATCTGGATATTGCGAATATAAGATGAAAGCTTTATTGATCAAGGTGGGGTTCTGTGACGCCTTTGTCTGGTCGTTGAACACAAACGAAGTACGCGAAGTTGCAGCTATGGCGAACTTTTAATCTAAACAAAACCCAAAGTCTAAACGATGCCCTAAGGGCTGTATATATGGAGGAAGAGGGGGGGAATTTCGTGGCCCTTGGTGGAGGGGTCCGAAATCAACCCTATCTCTTGTTTCCCCACACATACGGACTCTAAAAATAACCTATACTTATGTATTTCGAAATTACATGGGCCTGGCCCAATAATAAGGTGACGCAGCACCTAAAATAGCCTCGGGACGAAATTTATGAAGTGACATCTTGTATATTTCGTCCAAGGCTTCATGCACCCATTATGGTGGCTTCAAAGTCCTGAAATCATCACTTGTAACTCCGTTCTTGTTCCCCTTGCGCATGCCATCATCTCCATGCTTGTTCTTGCTCCAATGTTCATCCTTCTCCAAGCTAGGCCCTTCATTTGTAAGCAAAACAAATGTATCCAATTTAGGCAGCATCATATTCTCATGAACATTAGAATCATTACCAAGAAACGAAAGTACCTGGTAATTTAGTTGGCGTGCGCGAGCTCTAGTAATTGGTCCAGTATGTATAGCAGCAGGGCCTGTGGGTGTAACAATGGTATTGATGTCCTCATCACATAGGATAACACTCTTCATGAATTAGTATCTCTTGAATATCACGGTTTAATCCTCCCCAAAATCTATCCATAAAATCATCTTCACTTTCTTCTAAAGAGGAATGCAACAAGGTAGTTTGTAAATCATCATAATATTTTGTTACAGTTTCACTACCTTGTTTTAAGTGTTGCAACTTCTTAATCATGTCACGAGTATAATAAGCAGGGACGAAAGTATGTCGCATGGCAAGTTTCAAATCATCCCAAGTAGTAGGTATATAATCAGGGTGTAACCGACAATATTCACTCCACCAAACCAAAGCATAACCAGTGAAAGAACCAACCGCAACCTTAACCTTTTTATGTTCATTGAAATTATGGGAAGCAAATATATTTTTTATGTCGAACTCCCATTCAATATATAAAGCAGGTTTAAAATGGCCATTAAATGGTGGTATAGATACATTAACCTGATCATGTGCATTTGGATGTTTGTGCACCTCTCGTGACGGTTGTGGTATTGGCAAAGGTGGTGGCACGTCTCCCGCGATCGACAAAGCCCATGAATTGACTCTGGATCCTGTCATGATTAGTAGAACAAGAAACAAAACCCAAAAATAATGTTCCTATAACTACTAGGATGTGGTGGTAAAACGCTCACAGTAAAGCAAATATCAATGTCTTACAAGTTCTTACCATGCAGCAGGCGGTGATCGGCAACCAGCGGTGTCAAGTAACTTCGAATATTGAGTAAAGCGATTGCCAGGGGAGCGTACGTATACACGGTGTAGAAATATGTGGAGCTGTGTTGGCTATATATGGTAGCAAAAGATTAGCAATAATCAATTCAAAGATGCAATGTTGAATAAACGCTCAACGACGGTACTGTGCTGGTCCTAGGCTAGACCGGACTAGAGACGCGAGCCTAGAACACTAATGAGGTCACGGCGTAGCACAACTAGCATCAATGAAGGATACTAAGTAGCTCTTGACAGCAAGATATAAGTGAAGATCACAACGACAGTGAAGATAATGATGAAAAACAACTGCCAAGCAGGATATACAACAACTCGCTCTCCAACTTTCCTCTTGAAAAGTTTGAGACAATTTTCTGATAAATTCTTTCAAAGAATGCTACTAACTCAAGCTTTCCAATGCAAAAAGAATCACTCAATTCGGAGTTGATATGAGGAGTCAAAGAATTCTAAAACTGGCCTGAAAAATTGGAACAAGTTGTGTTCACGAAGTTCGGAGGGCAAAAAGACCTATTTAGAAGCCGATTTTGAGGTGTCAAATATTGAACATGCTTCTGCAACTATTTAGATGCGGCTTGTCGCTATCTTCAATTTGAGTACTCACGGAGCCAAAACTGACTTCGTATGAGGAAGATACGCCTGTTTTACTGAACAGTGCGCAAAACAGATTCCAATCCGAATTCAGGTACGAGATTGATTCTAGATAGATCCAATTTTTTTTTCTTCTCTCTTTTTTTTCTCACGCCTTTTTTTTCTTTTTCTTCTCCCTCTTTTTTTTTTCTTTCCTTGTCCCGATCTTTCGATGAGATGATAAGTATCGATTTGGTGGAGACGACTTTGACGATCCGACTACAAACGTGCACGACGTTGCGCCTTAGCAATTGCTAAACCAATCTCCTGAGGTTACTGACGATGCCGGAAGCACGGTCAGCCTGACCACGAAGGTCTATTCCTGCAAGCAATCGAAGAACGAGCAAGAATATGATAAAGCAATCTGAATATTGCAAATATATATGAGGTATTGATAATGGTGGGGATCCGTAAGCGGTCTTGGTCTGGTCGTTGGACACAAACGAAGTACACGAAGTTGCAGTGGCTAACTTTTAACTAAACAAATCCCAGCAAAAAGCTACTAGATGGATCTACTTATATAGGAGCAAGGGGTGGCGGCCAAGGAGGTGGGAGGACGTCCCAAGGCAGCCTAAAACTAAATCTAGGTCGTACAAGGCCAATGGGCCCAAGTGGAGGTGATGTAACACCTTTGGACTTGTAGTTTGACTCGGATTCTGCTGCAGCATCAGATTGTTTCGTCCACAACTCAACGCTTCGGACGAATTTGAAGGTGATTCCAATTGGGTTGGAAAGTGCACGAAATCTAGTTTCCAACAGAAAAAGAATCACCCAATTCGGAGTCGTATGAAAAACTTGTGTGCGTTTTGAGTCAGGTATGTCTGTGCAGTCCGAATCTGAATCCAGAACGTGAGAGACTTGGACTCTATCTTCTCTTGGGCCAAAAGTGATGTGAGAGAACTTTTTGGACAGCAAATAAACATCTCTTTCTTCCTTATCTTCATATGTGGATTGTACAAATGTCCCATACACCTGCAATTAGACAAAACACAAAAGTGTGTGAAGTATTTTTGTTCTGGATAACATAAATAGATTATTGAATAGTTTGCACTAGAAATCACCTGACAAATATGCATATATGCAATATTTTTGGTCATATCCAAGGTAGTCATGTCCTCATCAATATATGAAGTATTGATAATGGTGGGGATCCGGAAGCGGTCTTGGTCTGGTCGTTGGACACAAACGAAGTACACGAAGTTGCAATGGCTAACTTTTAACTAAACAAATCCCAAATTCTAAACGATGCCCTAAGGGCTGTATATATGGAGGAAGAGGGGGGAATTTCGTGGCCCTTGGTGGAGGGGTCCGAAATCAACCCTATCTCTTGTTTCCCCACACATACGGACTCTAAAAATAGCCTATACTTATGTATTTCGAAATTACATGGGCCTGGCCCAATAATAAGGTGATGCAGCACCTAAAATAGCCTCGGGACGAAATTTATAAAGTGGCATCTTGTATATTTCGTCCAAGGCTTCATGCACCCATTATGGTGGCTTCAAAGTCCTGAAATCATCACTTGTAACTCCGTTCTTGTTCCCCTTGCGCATGCCATCATCTCCATGCTTGTTCTTGCTCCAATGTTCATCCTTCTCCAAGCTAGGCCCTTCATTTGTAAGCAAAACAAATGTATCCAATTTAGGCAGCATCATATTCTCATGAACATTAGAATCATTACCAAGAAACGAAAGTACCTGGTAATTTAGTTGGCGTGCACGAGCTCTAGTAATTGGTCCAGTATGTATAGCAGCAGGGGCTGTGGGTGTAACAATTGTATTGATGTCCTCATCAGATCTACTTATATAGGAGCAAGGGGTGGCGGCCAAGGAGGTGGGAGGACGTCCCAAGGCAGCCTAAAACTAAATCTAGGTCGTACAAGGCCAATGGGCCAAAGTGGAGGTGATGTAACACCTTTGGACTTGTAGTTTGACTCGGATTCTGCTGCAGCATCAGATTGTTTCGTCCACAACTCAACGCTCCGGACGAATTTGAAGGTGATTCCAATTGGGTTGGAAAGTGCACGAAATCTAGTTTCCAACAAAAAAAGAATCACCCAATTCGGAGTCCGTATGAAAAACTTGTGTGCGTTTTGAGTCAGGTGTGTCTGTGTAGTCCGAATCTGAATCCAGAACGTGAGAGACCTGGACTCTATCTTCTCTTGGGCCAAAAGTGACGTGAGAGAACTTTTTGGACAGCAAATAAACATCTCTTTCTTCCTTATCTTCATATGTGGATTGTACAAATGTCCCATACACCTGCAATTAGACAAAACACAAAAGTGTGTGAAGTATTTTTGTTCTGGATAACATAAATAGATTATTGAATAGTTTGCACTAGAAATCACCTGACAAATATGCATATATGCAATATTTTTGGTCATATCCAAGGTAGTCATGTCCTCATCATCCTCCCCTTCTTGAAAATAAAGCCGTCCTCGGCGTTGCTTAATCTGAAATGTGGCTAACAAAAGAGACAAGGTGTACATGTTGTATATGTATATGTCATCCATTTTTACTTCCCTTGATTTTTGCATATATGACACATGAATAGATGAGTAACTTGCATAGTTTATAAAATCTAAAGCCAAAAAATTAGCACAAGAAGTAGAAGGCATGAAAATATTGCAACTCAGTTTGCACATATAAGTGAAGCTCTTATTCATTTCAAAAGATTGACAATGTTCAGCATTAAACCATCCCAACATTGGTGAATAAACCTTACTTGCATCAAATTTACATGCTACAACATGCTTAAATAAGCAAACATGCAATAAGTCATTCAACACAGAATCATCACCAAGATTAGAGGTCATATCAAAATGATTAAACATTGGTTCTTTTGCATCAGTAGTTAATTCAATGGGTGCACTCAAAATTGTTGGTATTTCAGTTGTTTGATCACATGGCAAAGTCAAATTATCAACGTAGTCCTCTAAAATAGGTGGTGTGATCAAAGTAGTGGGTAGCTCATCAGATGGTGCATTCAAATTGACAAGGCATTCATCATTCTCATGTAGAGATGGAAGATCAGTACCTTTGTCATTACCTCTTATGATCAACTTAGATGATGTAGCCACTCTCGGGGGCGATGTGTCACATGGTGGAGGTGATGTAGTCCTGACAACAACGGATGTGGTTGTCATAGTATGCTTAGTAGTTGAAGGAACAATCATATCAACTCTTGGAATGTGCACCGTGCGCTTGTTCTCCTCGTGGCCAACACGTCGTTTTATTTCCTGTTCAGCTTTGCAAGCAAGATGAAACAAATGGTCCATAGGATAACACTCTTCATGAATTAGTATCTCTTGAATATCACGGTTTAATCCTCCCCAAAATCTATCCATAAAATCATCTTCACTTTCTTCTAAAGAGGAATGCAACAAGGTAGTTTGTAAATCATCATAATATTTTGTTACAGTTTCACTACCTTGTTTTAAGTGTTGCAACTTCTTAATCATGTCACGAGTATAATAAGCAGGGACGGTGTCCCGATCTTTCGATGAGATGATACTACCGATTTGGTGGAGACGACTTTGACGATCCGACTACAAACGTGCACGACGTTGCGCCTTAGCAATCGCTAAACCAATCTCCTGAGGTTACTGACGATGCTGGAAGCACGGTCAGCCTGACCACGAAGGTCTATTCCTGCAAGCAATCGAAGAACGAGCAAGAATATGATAAAGCAATCTGAATATTGCAAATAAATATGAAGTATTGATAATGGTGGGGATCCGGAAGCGGTCTTGGTCTGGTCGTTGGACACAAACGAAGTACACGAAGTTGCAATGGCTAACTTTTAACTAAACAAATCCCAAGGAAAAGCTACTAGATGGATCTACTTATATAGGAGCAAGGGGTGGCGGCCAAGGAGGTGGGAGGACGTCCCAAGGCAGCCTAAAACTAAATCTAGGTCGTACAAGGCCAATGGGCCCAAGTGGAGGTGATGTAACACCTTTGGACTTGTAGTTTGACTCGGATTCTGCTGCAGCATCAGATTGTTTCGTCCACAACTCAACGCTCCGAACGAATTTTAAGGTGATTCCAATTGGGTTGGAAAGTGCACGAAATCTAGTTTCCAACAAAAAAAGAATCACCCAATTCGGAGTCCGTATGAAAAACTTGTGTGCGTTTTGAGTCAGGTATGTCTGTGCAGTCCGAATCTGAATCCAGAACGTGAGAGACTTGGACTCTATCTTCTCTTGGGCCAAAAGTGACGTGAGAAAACTTTTTGGACATCAAATAAACATCTCTTTCTTCCTTATCTTCATATGTGGATTGTACAAATGTCCCATACACCTGCAATTAGACAAAACACAAAAGTGTGTGAAGTATTTTTGTTCTGGATAACATAAATAGATTATTGAATAGTTTGCACTAGAAATCACCTGACAAATATGCATATATGCAATATTTTTTGTCATATCCAAGGTAGTCATGTCCTCATCATCCTCCCCTTCTTGAAAATAAAGCCGTCCTCGGCGTTGCTTAATCTGAAATGTGGCTAACAAAAGAGACAAGGTGTACATGTTGTATATGTATATGTCATCCATTTTTACTTCCCTTGATTTTTGCATATATGACACATGAATAGATGAGTAACTTGCATAGTTCATAAAATCTAAAGCCAAAAAATTAGCACAAGAAGTAGAAGGCATGAAAATATTGCAACTTAGTTTGCACATATAAGTGAAGCTCTTATTCATTTCAAAAGATTGACAATGTTCATCATTAAACCATCCCAACATTGGTGAATAAACCTTACTTGCATCAAATTTACATGCTACAACATGCTTAAATAAGCAAACATGCAATAAGTCATTCAACATAGAATCATCACCAAGATTAGAGGTCATATCAAAATGATTAAACATTGGTTCTTTTGCATCAATAGTTAATTCAATGGGTGCACTCAAAATTGTTGGTATTTCAGTTGTTTGATCACATGGCAAAGTCAAATTATCAACGTAATCCTCTAAAATAGGTGGTGTGATCAAAGTAGTGGGTAGCTCATCAGATGGTGCATTCAAATTGACAAGGCATTCATCATTCTCATGTAGAGATGGAAGATCAGTACCTTTGTCATTACCTCTTATGATCAACTCAGATGATGTAGCCACTCTCGGGGGCGATGTGTCACATGGTGGAGGTGATGTAGTCCTGACAACAACGGATGTGGTTGTCATAGTATGCCTAGTAGTTGAAGGAACAATCATATCAACTCTTGGAATGTGCACCGTGCGCTTGTTCTCCTCGTGGCCAACACGTCGTTTTATTTCTTGTTCAGCTTTGCAAGCAAGATGAAACAAATGGTCCATAGGATAACACTCTTCATGAATTAGTATCTCTTGAATATCACGGTTTAATCCTCCCCAAAATCTATCCATAAAATCATCTTCACTTTCTTCTAAAGAGGAATGCAACAAGGTAGTTTGTAAATCATCATAATATTTTGTTACAGTTTCACTGCCTTGTTTTAAGTGTTGCAACTTATTAATCATGTCACGAGTATAATAAGCAGGGACGAAAGTATGTCGCATGGCAAGTTTCAAATCATCCCAAGTAGTAGGTATATAATCAGGGTGTAACCGACAATATTCACTCCACCAAACCAAAGCATAACCAGTGAAAGAACCAACCGCAACCTTAACCTTTTTATGTTCATCGAAATTATGGGAAGCAAATATATTTTTTATGTCGAACTCCCATTCAATATATAAAGCAGGTTTAAAACGGCCATTAAATGGTGGTATAGATACATTAACCTGATCATGTGCATTTGGATGTTTGTGCACCTCTCGTGACGGTTGTGGTATTTGCAAAGGTGGTGGCACGTCTCCCGCGATCGACAAAGCCCGTGAATTGACTCTGGATCCTGTCATGATTAGTAGAACAAGAAACAAAACCCAAAAATTGGAACAAGTTGTGTTCACGAACTTCGGAGGGCAAAAAGACCTATTTAGAAGCCAATTTTGAGGTGTCAAATATTGAACTAGCTTATGCAACTATTTAGGTGCGGCTCGTTGCTATCTTCAATTTGAGTACTCACGGAGCCAAAACGGCCTTCGTATGAGGAAGATACACCTGTTTTACTGAACAGTGCGCAAAACAGATTCCAATCCGAATTCAGGTACGAGATTGATTCTAGATAGATCCAATTTTTTTTCTTCTCTCTTTTTTTTTTCTCACACTTTTTTTCTTTTTCTTCTCCCTCTTTTCTTTTTTTTCTTTCCTGTTTTCTCTCTTTTTTTCTTTATCTTCTTTTTCTCCCTCTTTCCAAGACAAACTAGATAAGATGCAGATTCGATCTGACGAAGATGTGAGTGACCTCAACTATGATTATGACAATAAACGGTGCGAAGCACGTGGTGGAAATTGGTGGATGGGATGGTGGACAGCGGATGGGATAATGATGCAGCGGCTGCGTGACTAATATGAACAGAACTCGAAACTCTAAAGGAACTAGACACTAAGACCAGCAACTCGACACGGCGATGCAACCGATAATTCAATAATGCAAACAATGAAAAGAAAATTGCAAAGGCTCAGTCTGGCTAGGAAAAGGATGAATAGATCTAACTTTTGTTTTGTGGCTTTTTCTTGGACAATAGATAAGAAAATAAATCTAATCTAGGAAAAATTGGAAATTCTCACCGAGCAACCTGAAAACTGATACCACTTGATAGAGGCGGGGGTGTCCCGATCTTTCGATGAGATGATAACTATCGATTTGGTGGAGACGACTTTGACAATCCGACTACGAACATGCACAACGTTGCGCCTTAGCAATCGCTAAACCAATCTCCTGAGGTTACTGACGATGCTGGAAGCACGGTCAGCCTGACCACGAAGGTCTATTCCTGCAAGCAATCGAAGAACGAGCAAGAATATGATAAAGCAATCTGAATATTGCAAATATATATGAAGTATTGATAATGGTGGGGATCCGGAAGCGGTCTTGGTCTGGTCGTTGGACACAAACGAAGTACACGAAGTTGCAATGGCTAACTTTTAACTAAACAAATCCCAAAGTCTAAACGATGCCCTAAGGGCTGTATATATGGAGGAAGAGGGGGGAATTTCGTGGCCCTTGGTGGAGGGGTCCGAAATCAACCCTATCTCTTGTTTCCCCACACATACGGACTCTACAAATAGCCTATACTTATGTATTTCGAAATTACATGGGCCTGGCCCAATAATAAGGTGACGCAGCACCTAAAATAGCCCCGGGACGAAATTTATAAAGTGGCATCTTGTATATTTCGTCCAAGGCTTCATGCACCCATTATGGTGGCTTCAAAGTCCTGAAATCATCACTTGTAACTCCGTTCTTGTTCCCCTTGCGCATGCCATCATCTCCATGCTTGTTCTTGCTCCAATGTTCATCCTTCTCCAAGCTAGGCCCTTCATTTGTAAGCAAAACAAATGTATCCAATTTAGGCAGCATCATATTCTCATGAACATTAGAATCATTACCAAGAAACGAAAGTACCTGTTAATTTAGTTGGCGTGCACGAGCTCTAGTAATTGGTCCAGTATGTATAGCAGCAGGGGCTGTGGGTGTAACAATTGTATTGATGTCCTCATCAGATCTACTTATATAGGAGCAAGGGGTGGCGGCCAAGGAGGTGGGAGGACGTCCCAAGGCAGCCTAAAACTAAATCTAGGTCGTACAAGGCCAATGGGCCCAAGTGGAGGTGATGTAACACCTTTGGACTTGTAGTTTGACTTGGATTCTGCTGCAGCATCAGATTGTTTCGTCCACAACTCAACGCTCCGGACGAATTTGAAGGTGATTCCAATTGGGTTGGAAAGTTCACGAAATCTAGTTTCCAACGAAAAAAGAATCACCCAATTCGGAGTCCGTATGAAAAACTTGTGTGCGTTTTGAATCAGGTATGTCTGTGCAGTCCGAATCTGAATCCAGAACGTGAGAGACTTGGACTCTATCTTCTCTTGGGCCAAAAGTGACGTGAGAGAACTTTTTGGACAGCAAATAAACATCTCTTTCTTCCTTATCTTCATATGTGGATTGTACAAATGTCCCATACACCTGCAATTGGACAAAACACAAAAGTGTGTGAAGTATTTTTGTTCTGGATAACATAAATAGATTATTGAATAGTTTGCACTAGAAATCACCTGACAAATATGCATATATGCAATATTTTTGGTCGTATCCAAGGTAGTCATGTCCTCATCACTACATATACTGATTATGTTGATTGTGATGTGGTACCTATGCAAGCATGTTCCTTATTACCTGGTAGACCATGGCAATTTGATAAAAATTCTGTACACCATGGTAGAAACAATCACTATACTCTTGTTCATAAGGATAAAAATATTACTTTGCTTCCTATGACTCCTGATTCCATTTTGAAAGATGATATTAATAGAGCTAATAAAGCAAAACAGGAGACGAATAAGAGTGAAAATCAGATTGTGGCAAAAGAATTTGAGCAACAAATGAAGCCTAATAATAAACCATCTAGTGTTGCTTCTGAAATTAAATTGAAAAGTGCATGTTTATTTGCCACCAAATCTGATATTGATGAGCTAGATTTCAGCAAATATGTTTGCTATGCTTTTGTGTGCAAAGAGGCATTATTTTCATTCGAGGACGTGCCTTCCTCTTTGCCTCCTGCTGTCACTAACATTTTGCAGTAGTTCGCTGATGTCTTTCCACAAGACGTGCCACCGGGATTACCGCCTATTCGAGGGATTGAGCATCAGATTGACTTAATTCCTGGTGCTTCACTGCCAAACCGTGCACCATACCATACCAATCCAGAGGAGACGAAGGAGATTATGCGTCAAGTACAAGAGCTTCTCGACAAAGGTTATATACACGAATCCCTTAGTCCTTGTGCTGTTCCTATTATTCTAGTGCCGAAAAAGGATGGTACATCACGTATGTGTGTTGATTGTAGAGGCATTAATAATATTACTATTCGTTATCGTCATCCTATTCCTAGGCTAGATGATATGCTTGATGAATTGAGTGGCTCTACAATATTCTCCAAAGTAGATTTGCGTAGTGGCTACCATCAAATTCGTATGAAATTGGGAGATGAATGGAAAACAGCATTTAAAATTAAGTTTGGATTATATGAGTGGTTAGTCATGCCTTTTGGGTTAACTAATGCACCTAGTACTTTCATGAGATTAATGAACGAAGTTTTACGTGCTTTCATTGGACGATTTGTGGTAGTTTACTTTGATGACATATTGATTTATAGCAGATCTTTAGAAGAACATTTGGAACATTTACGTGCTGTTTTTATTGCTCTACGTGATGCACGTTTGTTTGGTAACCTTGGGAAGTTCACCTTTTGCACCGACCGGGTATCTTTTCTTGGCTATGTTGTTACTCCACAGGGAATTGAAGTTGATAGAGGCGAGGGTGTCCCGATCTTTCGATGAGATGATAACTATCGATTTGGTGGAGACGACTTTGACGATCCGACTACAAACGTGCACGATGTTGCGCCTTAGCAATCGCTAAACCAACTCCGAGAGGTCATTGACCACGCTGGAGCACGATCAACCTGACCACGAAGGTGTATTCCTGCAAGCAATCGAAGAACGAGCAAGAATATGATAAAGCAATCTGAATATTGCGAATATATATGAAGTATTGATAATGGTGGGGATCCGTAAGCGGTCTTGGTCTGGTCGTTGGACACAAACGAAGTACACGAAGTTGCAATGGCTAACTTTTAACTAAACAAATCCCCAAAGTCTAAACGATGCCCTAAGGGCTGTATATATGGAGGAAGAGGGGGGGAATTTCGTGGCCCTTGGTGGAGGGGTCCGAAATCAACCCTATCTCTTGTTTCCCCGCACATACGGACTCTAAAAATAGCCTATACTTATGTATTTCAAAATTACATGGGCCTGGCCCAATAATAAGGTGACGCAGCACCTATAATAACCTCGGGACGAAATTTATGAAGTGGCATTTTGTATATTTCGTCCAAGGCTTTATGCGCCCATTATGGTGGCTTCAAAGTCCTGAAATCATCACTTGTAACTCCGTTCTTGTTCCCCTTGCGCATGCCATCATCTCCATGCTTGTTCTTGCTCCAATGTTCATCCTTCTCCAAGCTAGGCCCTTCATTTGTAAGCAAAACAAATGTATCCAATTTAGGCAGCATCATATTCTCATGAACATTAGAATCATTACCAAGAAACGAAAGTACCTGATAATTTAATTGGCGTGCGCGAGCTCTAGTAATTGGTCCAGTATATGTAGCAGTAGGGGTTGTGGCTGTAACAATGGTATTGATGTCCTCATCATCCTCCCCTTCTTGAAATGAAGTCATCCTCGACGGAAACTCATCTTCCTCACACAAATAAGGCTTCAAATCTGCAATGTTAAAAGTGGGACTAACCCCAAAATCTGCAGGCAGCTCAAGTTTATATGCATTATCATTTATTTTCTCTAACACCTTAAAGGGACCATCAGCACGTGGCATTAGCTTTGATTTGCGCAAATCAGGAAATCTATCCTTACGCAAATGTAACCAAACAAGATCTCCAGGTGCAAACACAACATGTTTTCTACCCTTATCTCCAGCAAGTTTATATTTAGCATTCATACGCTCAATGTTTTCCTTAGTTAACTCATGCATTTTTAAAATCAATTCAGCACGTTGTTTAGCATCAAAATTAACCTTCTCCGAAGATGGAAGAGGCAACAAATCAATAGGTGCACGAGGTAGGAAACCATACACAACTTCAAAAGGGCACATCTTAGTAGTAGAATGCAATGAACGATTATAAGCAAATTCAATATGAGGCAAGCATTCCTCCCACATTTTCTTATTATTCTTCAAAACAGCCCTAAGCATAGTAGACAACGTTCTATTGACTACTTCAGTTTGTCCGTCAGTTTGGGGGTGACAAGTAGTACTAAAAAGCAGTTTAGTCCCGAACTTAGCCCGTAAACATCTCCAAAAGTGGCTAAGAAATTTAGTATCACGATCTGAAACAATAGTATTTGGCACACCATGCAAGCGAATAATTTCACGAAAGAACAAATCAGCAACATTAACAGCATCATCGCTTTTATGACATGGTATAAAGTGTGCCATTTTCGAGAATCTATCCATGACAACAAATATGCTATCCCTCCCCTTCTTTGTTCGAGGTAAACCTAAAACAAAGTCCATAGATATATCCTCCCAAGGAACACTAGGTACAGGCAAAGGCATATATAAACCATGAGGATTAAGTCGTGACTTAGCTTTTTGACATGTAGTGCATCGAGCAATAAAATGCTCAACATCCCGTCTCATCTTTGGCCAAAAGAAATGTGTAGCAAGTACGTCCTCCGTCTTCTTCACGCCAAAGTGTCCCATTAATCCTCCTCCATGCGCCTCCTGCAACAACAAAAGACGAACGGAGCTAGCTGGAATGCATAGCTTGTTAGCACGAAACACAAATCCATCGTTAACGACGAACTTGTTCCACATTCTTCCTTCTTTACAATTCTGCATTACATCTTTAAAATCAGCATCATGCACATATTGATCTTTGATGGTCTCCAAACCAAATATTTTGAAGTCAAGTTGTGAAAGCATAGTATAGCGGCGAGACAATGCATCAGCAATAACATTTTCTTTTCCCTTCTTGTGTTTAATGACATAAGGAAAAGTCTCAATGAATTCAACCCATTTAGCATGTCTACGATTCAGTTTAGCTTGACTTTTAATATGTTTCAAAGATTCATGATCAGAATGTATAACAAATTCTTTGGGCCATAAATAATGTTGCCATGTTTCTAAAGTCCGAACAAGAGCATATGATAGAGGCAAAGGTGTCCCGTCTTTCGATGAGATGATGGATATCGCTTTGGTGGCAGTCGACTTTGACGATCCGACTACGAACGTGCGAGGACGTCGCGCCTTAGCAATCGCTAAACCAACTCCGAGAGGTTATTGACCACGCCGGAGCACGATCAACCTGACCACGAGGGTCTGTTTCCTGCGAGCAAACGAAGAACAAGCAAGAAACTGAGATTGCAATCTGGATATTGCGAATATAAGATGAAAGCTTTATTGATCAAGGTGGGGTTCTGTGACGCCTTTGTCTGGTCGTTGAACACAAACGAAGTACGCGAAGTTGCAGCTATGGCGAACTTTTAATCTAAACAAAACCCAAAGTCTAAACGATGCCCTAAGGGCTGTATATATGGAGGAAGAGGGGGGAATTTCGAGGCCCTTGGTGGAGGGGTCCGAAATCAACCCTATCTCTTGTTTCCCCACACATACGGACTCTAAAAATAGCCTATACTTATGTATTTCGAAATTACATGGGCCTGGCCCAATAATAAGGTGACGCAGCACCTAAAATAGCCTCGGGACGAAATTTATGAAGTGGCATCTTGTATATTTCGTCCAAGGCTTCATGCACCCATTATGGTGGCTTCAAAGTCCTGAAATCATCACTTGTAACTCCGTTCTTGTTCCCCTTGCGCATGCCATCATCTCCATGCTTGTTCTTGCTCCAATGTTCATCCTTCTCCAAGCTAGGCCCTTCATTTGTAAGCAAAACAAATGTATCCAATTTAGGCAGCATCATATTCTCATGAACATTAGAATCATTACCAAGAAACAAAAGTACCTGGTAATTTAGTTGGCGTGCACGAGCTCTAGTAATTGGTCCAGTATGTATAGCAGCAGGGGCTGTGGGTGTAACAATTGTATTGATGTCCTCATCACTTTGCATCTCTGAATTGATTATTGCTGACCCTTTTTGCTACCATATTATAAGCCTTCCCAGCTCCACATACATCTACATCGTGCGTTTGACTCTCCCTGGTAATCGCTCTATCCAAGCTTTGAGAGTTTTGACTACAACGGTTGCCGATCACCGCCTGTTGCTGGGTAAGAACTGGTAAGAATTTGAGTTTTGCTTGACGGATTTGTGACACCCACCACCACCACTTGTTCGTAGTCTGTAGGATCATATTCTTGTGTGTTTCTATTGCTGCTAACCATGCCAGGATCACAAGCCGACGAGATTGACTGGGAGAATTTATCGAACAAGGAGCTTCATGATAAGTTTCAGCAAATGATGACTGAACAGGTGCAAGATGTGCTGAACAATTTTGAAGAGGCCATGGAGAAGATCACTGGCCTTGAGAAGACGTTCGAAACAAAGCTCGATAACAAGTTTAATGAATTGCTCGCGCGTCTTCCACCACCACCACCCGCTGCACCTAACGCACCTCTCCAACAACAACAACAACGACTACCTCCACGTCGCGAAGCAGACCTCCGCCGAGCAAGCCGTGTTCCTCTTGCGTTTGGCCAAACTGTTGGTGCTGCTGTTGATACTTCTGTGGCTCCTGCTGCTGATGCGGAGGAGGATGATTATGTGCGAGATTATGAGGATGAGGTTGATCAAAATCAACAATACGTGCAGCCACCTGTACCACCACCAGCAGGTCGACCTTAGGTATATATCCATATTCCTAAACTGAAATTGAATATTCCACCATTTGAGGGTAGATATGTTCCTGATATATATCTTACTTGGGAGTTAGAAACTGAACAACGATTTACATGTTTACAATATCCTGAGGAGAGACGAGTTGCTGCTGCCGTTTGTGCTTTCACTAGTTTTGCATGTGTATGGTGGTCTGAACATTGTAGATTATATCCTATTCCAACTACTTGGGCTGCTTTGAAAACTGCTATGCGTACGCGTTGGGTTCCACCATATTATCAACGTGAATTGCTTCAAAAATTGCAGCGTTTAAGACAAGGGAAAAATTCTGTAGAAGAATATTATCAGGAATTACAAACTGGCATGATTAGATGTGGTATTGTTGAGGAGAATGAAGCTATGCTTGCACGTTTTCTGGGTGGATTAAATAGAGAGATTCAGACCATTCTAGACTATAAGGAGTATACTAATATCACTCGTTTATTCCATCTTGCTTGTAAAGCTGAACGTGAAGTGCAGGATCGACAAGCATTGGGGCGAACTAACTTTTCTGCAGGCCGACCTTCATCTCTATCAAATCTCTCACAAAACGCCTATAGAATCCAGCGAGGCCAAGAAAACTCCTCACTTGTGTGACCGTTTTGGGCTGCGGCCAACTCTCAATAGCTTCAATCTTGGCTTTATCAACTTCAATTCCCTGTGGAGTAACAACATAGCCAAGAAAAGATACTCGGTCGGTGCAAAAGGTGCACTTCCCAAGGTTACCAAACAAACGTGCATCACGTAGAGCAATAAAAACAGCACGTAAATGTTCCAAATGTTCTTCCAAAGATCTGCTATAAATCAATATGTCATCAAAGTAAACTACCACAAATCGTCCAATGAAAGCACGTAAAACTTCGTTCATTAATCTCATGAAAGTACTAGGTGCATTAGTTAACCCAAAAGGCATGACTAACCACTCATATAATCCAAACTTAGTTTTAAATGCTGTTTTCCATTCATCTCCCAATTTCATACGAATTTGATGGTAGCCACTACGCAAATCAACTTTGGAGAATATTGTCGAGCCACTCAATTCATCAAGCATATCATCTAGCCTAGGAATAGGATGACGATAACGAATAGTAATATTATTAATGCCTCTACAATCAACACACATACGTGATGTACCATCCTTTTTCGGCACTAGAATAATAGGAACAGCACAAGGACTAAGGGATTCGCGTATATAACCTTTGTCGAGAAGCTCTTGTACTTGACGCATAATCTCCTTCGTCTCCTCTGGATTGGTACGGTATGGTGCACGGTTTGGCAGTGAAGCACCAGGAATTAAGTCAATCTGATGCTCAATCCCTCAAATAGGCGGTATCCCGGTGGCACGTCTTATGGAAAGACGTCAGCGAACTCCTGCAAAATGTTAGTGACAGCAGGAGGCAAAGAGGAAGGCACGTCCTCGAATGAAAATAATGCCTCTTTGCACACAAAAGCATAGCAAACAGATTTGCTGAAATCTAGCTCATCAATATCAGATTTGGTGGCAAATAAACATGCACTTTTCAATTTAATTTCAGAAGCAACACTAGATGGTTTATTATTAGGCTTCATTTGTTGCTCAAATTCTTTTGCCACAATCTGATTTTCACTCTTATTCGTCTCCTGTTTTGCTTTATTAGCTCTATTAATATCATCTTTCAAAATGGAATCAGGAGTCATAGGAAGCAAAGTAATATTTTTATCCTTATGAACAAGAGTATAGTGATTGTTTCTACCATGGTGTACAGAATTTTTATCAAATTGCCATGGTCTACTAAGTAATAAGGAACATGCTTGCATAGGTACCACATCACAATCAACATAATCAGCATATGTAGAGATACTAAAATGCACACGAACAGTACGTGTTACCTTAACCTTGCCGCTGTTGTTGAACCATTGGATGTAGTAAGGATGTGGATGTGGTCTTGTGGTGAGAGAAAGCTTCTCCACCATCTCCATGCTAGCCAAGTTGTTGCAGCTCCCTCCGTCTATGATGACGCGCACAGAACGTTCCTTCACAACTCCCTTGGTATGGAACAAATTGTGCCTCTGATTTTGCTCAGCTTGTGTGATCTGCACACTCAAAACACGTTGAGCAACTAAACATTCATACCTGTCAGCGTCTTCAGGAGCCATATATTGCGTCTCATGATCAGAATCATCTCCACCATGTTCTTCACATGTAATAAGAGCCAAAGTCTCCTCATCATAGTCACTAGCAGACTCATATCCACCATCCGCGGTAGTAATCATCACACGCGGAGATTTGCATTCTCTCGCATAATGACCTCCTCCCTTACAACGACGACAAATAATATCACTTGTGTGCCCTGTTGATGCCATGGAAGAAGAAGAACGCTGTGCAGGCCCCGCAGGTGCGCTCTTGGCAGATAATGGTGGTTGTGCCTGTTGTCTTGTATCACGGCTGGAGGTGGCACCGGATGGAGGTGCTGGTGCAGTTGAAGTAGAAGATGCACGTGGTGTCCATGATGAAGGTCGGCCTGCAGAAAAGTTAGTTCGCCCCAATGCTTGTCGATCCTGCACTTCACGTTCAGCTTTACAAGCAAGATGAAATCGTTGTTCAGTTTCTAACTCCCAAGTAAGATATATATCAGGAACATATCTACCCTCAAATGGTGGAATATTCAATTTCAGTTTAGGAATATGGACATCATCTCGTACCTGAGGTGGTGGTGCAGGCCTACCATTACGAATATATACCTGAGGTCGACCTGCTGGTGGTGGTACAGGTGGCTGCACGTAGTGCTGATTTTGATCAACCTCATCCTCATAATCTCCCACATAATCATCCTCCTCCGCATCAGCATTAGGAGCCACAGAAGTATCAACAGCAGCACCAACAGTTTGGCCAAACGTAAGAGGAACACGGCTCGCTCGGCAAAGGTCTGTTTCGCGACGTGGAGGTAGTAGTTGTTGTTGTTGTTGGAGATGTGCGTTAGGTGCAGCGGGTGGTGGTGGTGGAAGACGTGCGAGCAATTCATTAAACTTGTTATCGAGCTTTGTTTCGAACGTCTTCTCAAGGCCAGTGATCTTCTCCATGGCCTCTTCAAAATTGTTCAGCACATCTTGCACCTGTTCAGTCATCATTTGCTGAAACTTATCATGAAGCTCCTTGTTCGATAAATTCTCCCAGTCAATCTCGTCGGCTTGTGATCCTGGCATGGTTAGCAGCAATAGAAACACACAAGAATATGATCCTACAGACTACGAACAAGTGGTGGTGGTGGGTGTCACAAATCCGTCAAGCAAAACTCAAATTCTTACCAGTTCTTACCCAGCAACAGGCGGTGATCGGCAACCGTTGTAGTCAAAACTCTCAAAGCTTGGATAGAGCGATTACCAGGGAGAGTCAAACGCACGATGTAGATGTATGTGGAGCTGGGAAGGCTTATAATATGGTAGCAAAAAGGGTCAGCAATAATCAATTCAGAGATGCAAAGTGATGAGGACATCAATACAATTGTTACACCCACAGCCCCTGCTGCTATACATACTGGACCAATTACTAGAGCTCGTGCACGCCAACTAAATTACCAGGTACTTTTGTTTCTTGGTAATGATTCTAATGTTCATGAGAATATGATGCTGCCTAAATTGGATACATTTGTTTTGCTTACAAATGAAGGGCCTAGCTTGGAGAAGGATGAACATTGGAGCAAGAACAAGCATGGAGATGATGGCATGCGCAAGGGGAACAAGAACGGAGTTACAAGTGATGATTTCAGGACTTTGAAGCCACCATAATGGGTGCATGAAGCCTTGGACGAAATATACAAGATGCCACTTCATAAATTTCGTCCCGAGGCTATTTTAGGTGCTGCGTCACCTTATTATTGGGCCAGGCCCATGTAATTTCGAAATACATAAGTATAGGCTATTTTTAGAGTCCGTATGTGTGGGGAAACAAGAGATAGGGTTGATTTCGGACCCCTCCACCAAGGGCCACGAAATTCCCCCCTCTTCCTCCATATATACAGCCCTTAGGGCATCGTTTAGACTTTGGGTTTTGTTTAGATTAAAAGTTTGCCATAGCTGCAACTTCGTGTACTTCGTTTGTGTTCAACGACCAGACATAGGCGTCACAGAACCCCACCTTGATCAATAAAGCTTTCATCTTATATTCGCAATATCCAGATTGCAATCTTAGTTTCTTGCTTGTTCTTCGTTTGCTCGCAGGAAACAGACCCTCGTGGTCAGGTTGATCGTGCTCCGGCGTGGTCAATAACCTCTCGGAGTTGGTTTAGCGATTGCTAAGGCGCGACGTCCTCGCACGTTCGTAGTCGGATCGTCAAAGTCGACTTCCACCAAAGCGATATCCATCATCTCATCGAAAGACGGGACACCTTTGCCTCTATCAAGTGGTATCAGATTTCCAGGTTGCTCGGTGAGATTTTACAGTTTTTCGTAGTTTAGATCGATTCTATTCTTCATACCTACAGTCCACGAAAAAGCCACAAAAAAATTTAGGGTTAGTTCATCATATCCGAACCAATCTGAGCCTTTGTGATGAGGACACCAATACAATTGTTACACCCACAGCCCCTGCTGCTATACATACTGGACCAATTACTAGAGCTCGTGCACGCCAACTAAATTACCAGGTACTTTCGTTTCTTGGTAATGATTTTAATGTTCATGAGAATATGATGCTGCCTAAATTGGATACATTTGTTTTGCTTACAAATGAAGGGCCTAGCTTGGAGAAGGATGAACATTGGAGCAAGAACAAGCATGGAGATGATGGCATGCGCAAGGGGAACAAGAACGGAGGTACAAGTGATGATTTCAGGACTTTGAAGCCACCATAATGGGTGCATGAAGCCTTGGACGAAATATACAAGATGCCACTTCATAAATTTCGTCCCGAGGCTATTTTAGGTGCTGCGTCACCTTATTATTGGGCCAGGCCCATGTAATTTCGAAATACATAAGTATAGGCTATTTTTAGAGTCCGTATGTGTGGGGAAACAAGAGATAGGGTTGATTTCGGACCCCTCCACCAAGGGCCACGAAATTCCCCCCCTCTTCCTCCATATATACAGCCCTTAGGGCATCATTTAGACTTTGGGTTTTGTTTAGATTAAAAGTTCGCCATAGCTGCAACTTCGCGTACTTCGTTTGTGTTCAACGACCAGACAAAGGCGTCACAGAACCCCACCTTGATCAATAAAGCTTTCATCTTATATTCGCAATATCCAGATTGCAATCTTAGTTTCTTGCTTGTTCTTCGTTTGCTCGCAGGAAACAGACCCTCGTGGTCAGGTTGACGTGCTCCGGCGTGGTCAATAACCTCTCGGAGTTGGTTTAGCGTTGCTAAGGCGCGACGTCCTCGCACGTTCGTAGTCGGATCGTCAAAGTCGACTTCCACCAAAGCGATATCCATCATCTCATCGAAAGACGGGACACCTTTGCCTCTATCAAGTGGTATCAGATTTCCAGGTTGCTCGGTGAGATTTTACAGTTTTTCGTAGTTTAGATCGAGTCTGTTCTTCATACCTACAGTCCACGAAAAAGCCACAAAAAAAATTAGGGTTAGTTCATCATATCCGAACCAATCTGAGCCTTTGCATAATCTTTTTAGGGTTTTGCTTTGTTGAATTTGCGGTTGCATCGTCAGTCTAGTTGCTGGTCTTAGAGTCTAGTCTTTTAGAGTTTCGAGTTCTGGTCATAACTTGTCACGCCGCCGCCGCACCATCATCATCGCCCCTGCCATCTACCACCACCGCTCCGAATCCGTATCCATATACCACCACCAATCCGTGTCCATATACCACCACCGATCCATATCCATATACTACCACCGCTACCACCACCGCTGCCATATACCACCACCATATATCCACCACCAATCCGAGTTCCTTGCTTATTAGGGTTGTTTTCGAGATCCATCTAGTTTCCGATTCGTGTTTCCTTGCCGGAGTAGGTTTCGAAAAAAAAAGAGTCGGGAAACCACGCTCCGTTTAGGCCCAAAATTTTTCGAAAATGCATTTTTCGAAAAAAATTCTGGCTATCCTATTTTTAGGTGTTTCTGAGTGTTTTGAGACAGGTGCCATTATAGGAAGTTTTTTTTGACCCGTTTCCAGTTTTTGGGTCCGGGCAGTCGAAAAAAAAATTTGCTCGAAAAAAAATTTCGTGGCCATCCTGTCAGTTTGACCTAGGAAGAGTTTTGAGACACTCGCCATTATAGTGATTTTTCGCAAAAAAAAAAGAGCGAAAAAAAAAATTTCAGAGTGTGCTTTTCCCTTGTTTACGTGCCGCGCCGTGATTTTGTTGGTGTTCTAGGCTCGCGTCTCTAGCACAGTCTAGCCTAGGACCAGCACTGTACCATCGTTGAGCGTTTATTCAACTTTGCATTTCTGAATTGATTATTGCTGACCCTTTTTGCTACCATACTATAAGCCTTCCCAGCTCCACATACATCTACGTCGTGTGTTTGACTCTCCCTGGTAATCGCTCTATCCCAGCTTTGAGAGTTTTTGACTACAACGGTTGCCGGTCACCGCCTGCTGCTGGGTAAGAACTGGTAAGAATTTGAGATTTGCTTGACGGATTTGTGATACACCACCACCACTTCTTAGTAGTCTGTAGGATCATATTCTTGTGTGTTTCTATTGCTGCTAACCATGCCAGGATCACAAGCCGACGAGATTGACTGGGAGAACTTATCGAACAAGGAGCTTCATGATAAGTTTCAGCAGATGATGACTGAACAGGTACAAGATGTGCTGAACAATTTTGAAGAGGCCATGGAGAAGATCACTGGCCTTGAGAAGACGTTCGAAACAAAGCTCGATAACAGATTTAATGAACTCCTTGCGCGTCTTCCACCACCGGTTGCACCTGTCGCACCTCTGCAACAACAACAACTACGCCCCCTTCCGAATCAGTATGGACGAGCACAGCGTGTTCCTATTGAGCCAGGACAAAATTCTGGTGGCGCTGCTACTGCTGTTGGTGCTTCTTTGGCTCCTGCTACTGCTGCTGGTGGTACCTAGGAGGATGATGAGTATGCGGGCGATTATGAGGATGAGGTTGATCAAAATCAGATCTACGAGCAGCCACCAGCACCACTACCAGCAGGTCGACCTCAGGTATATATTCGTAATGGTAGGCCTGCACCACCACCTCAGGTACGAGATGATGTCCATATTCCTAAACTGAAATTGAATATTCCACCATTTGAGGGTAGATATGTTCCTGATATATATCTTACTTGGGAGTTAGAAACTGAACAACGATTTACATGTTTACAATATCCTAAGGAGAGACGAGTTGCTGCTGCTGTTTGTGCTTTCACTAGTTTTGCATGTGTATGGTGGTCTGAACATTGTAGATTATATCCTATTCCAACTACTTGGGCTGCTTTGAAAACTGCTATGCGTACGCGTTGGGTTCCACCATATTATCAACGTGAATTGCTTCAAAAATTGCAGCGTTTAAGACAAGGGAAAAATTCTGTAGAAGAATATTATCAGGAATTACAAACTGGCATGATTAGATGTGGTATTGTTGAGGAGAATGAAGCTACGCTTGCACGTTTTCTGGGTGGACTAAATAGAGAGATTCAGACCATTCTAGACTATAAGGAGTATACTAATATCACTCGTTTATTCCATCTTGCTTGTAAAGCTGAACGTGAAGTGCAGGATCGACAAGCATTGGGGCGAACTAACTTTTCTGCAGGCCGACCTTCATCATGGACACCACATGCATCTTCTACTTCAACTGCACCAGCACCTCCATCCGGTGCCACCTCCAGCCGTGATACAAGAAAACAGGCACAACCACCATTATCTGCCAAGAGCGCACCTGCGGGGCCTGCACAGCGTTCTTCTTCTTCCATGGCATCAACAGGGCACACAAGTGATATTATTTGTCGTCGTTGGAAGGGAGGAGGTCATTATGCGAGGGAATGCAAATCTCCGCGTGTGATGATTGCTACCGCGGATGGTGGATATGAGTCCGCTAGTGACTATGATGAGGAGACATTGGCTCTTATTACACGTGAAGAACATGGTGGAGATGATTCTGATCATGAGACGCAATACATGGCTCCTGAAGACGCTGACAGGTATGAATGTTTAGTTGCTCAACGTGTTTTGAGTCTGCAGGTCACACAAGCTGAGCAAAATCAGAGGCACAATTTGTTCCATACCAAGGGAGTTGTGAATGAACGTTCTGTGCGCGTCATAATAGACGGAGGGAGCTGCAACAACTTGGCTAGCATCGAGATGGTGGAGAAGCTTTCTCTCACCACAAGACCACATCCACATCCTTACTACATCCAATGGTTCAACAACAGCGGCAAGGTTAAGGTAACACGTACTGTTCGTGTGCATTTTAGTATCTCTACATATGCTGATTATGTTGATTGTGATGTGGTACCTATGCAAGCATGTTCCTTATTACTTGGTAGACCATGGCAATTTGATAAAAATTCTGTACACCATGGTAGAAACAATCACTATACTCTTGTTCATAAGGATAAAAATATTACTTTGCTTCCTAGGACTCCTGATTCCATTTTGAAAGATGATATTAATAGAGCTAATAAAGCACAACAGGAGAAGAATAAGAGTGAAAATCAGATTGTGGCAAAAGAATTTGAGCAACAAATGAAGCCTAATAATAAACCATCTAGTGTTGCTTCTGAAATTAAATTGAAAAGTGCATGTTTATTTGCCACCAAATCTGATATTGATGAGCTAGATTTCAGCAAATCTGTTTGCTATGCTTTTGTGTGCAAAGAGGCATTATTTTCATTCGAGGACGTGCCTTCCTCTTTGCCTCCTGCTGTCACTAACATTTTGCAGGAGTTCGCTGACGTTTTTCCACAAGACGTGCCACCGGGATTACCGCCTATTCGAGGGATTGAGCATCAGATTGACTTAATTCCCGGTGCTTCACTGCCAAACCGTGCACCATACCGTACCAATCCAGAGGAGATGAAGGAGATTATGCGTCAAGTACAAGAGCTTCTCGACA
>NW_021237225.1:4282-120309 GCF_002162155.2 Triticum dicoccoides | reverse complement strand
GTCGACTTCCACCAAAGCGATATCCATCATCTCATCAAAAGACGGGACACCTTATTCAACTTTGTGATAGAGGCAAAGGTGTCCCGTCTTTCGATGAGATGATGGATATCGCTTTGGTGGAAGTCGACATTGACGATCCGACTACGAACGTGCGAGGACGTCGCGCCTTAGCAATCGCTAAACCAACTCTGAGAGGTTATTGACCACGCCGGAGCACGATCAACCTGACCACGAGGGTCTGTTTCCTGCGAGCAAACGAAGAACAAGCAAGAAACTAAGATTGCAATCTGGATATTGCGAATATAAGATGAAAGCTTTATTGATCAAGGTAGGGTTCTGTGACGTCTTGGTCTGGTCGTTGGACACAAACGAAGTACGCGAAGTTGCAGCTATGGCGAACAAGAGCATATAATTCTTTATCATAAGTAGAATAATTCAGACTAGGCCCACTCAATTTTTCAGAAAAGTATGCAACAGGTTTGCCATCTTGTAATAACACACCTCCTAATCCAATTCCACTAGCATCACATTCAAGCTCAAAAGTCTTATTAAAATCAGGAAGTTGGAGTAAAGGAGCATGTGTCAACTTATCTTTCAATACCGTGAAGGCTTCTTCCTGTGCGGTACCCCAAAGAAAAGGCACATCTTTCTTTGTAAGCTCATTGAGAGGTGCAGCAATGGTGCTGAAATCTCTCACAAAACGCCTATAGAATCCAGCGAGGCCAAGAAAACTCCTCACTTGTGTGACCGTTTTGGGCTGCGGCCAACTCTCAATAGCTTCAATCTTGGCTTTATCAACTTCAATTCCCTGTGGAGTAACAACATAGCCAAGAAAAGATACTCGGTCGGTGCAAAAGGTGCACTTCCCAAGGTTACCAAACAAACGTGCATCACGTAGAGCAATAAAAACAGCACGTAAATGTTCCAAATGTTCTTCCCAAGATCTGCTATAAATCAATATGTCATCAAAGTAAACTACCACAAATCGTCCAATGAAAGCACGTAAAACTTCGTTCAATAATCTCATGAAAGTACTAGGTGCATTAGTTAACCCAAAAGGCATGACTAACCACTCATATAATCCAAACTTAGTTTTAAATGCTGTTTTCCATTCATCTCCCAATTTCATACGAATTTGATGGTAGCCACTACGCAAATCAACTTTGGAGAATATTGTAGAGCCACTCAATTCATCAAGCATATCATCTAGCCTAGGAATAGGATGACGATAACGAATAGTAATATTATTAATGCCTCTACAATCAACACACATACGTGATGTACCATCCTTTTTCGGCACTAGAATAATAGGAACAGCACAAGGACTAAGGGATTCGCGTATATAACCTTTGTCGAGAAGCTCTTGTACTTGACGCATAATCTCCTTCGTCTCCTCTGGATTGGTACGGTATGGTGCACGGTTTGGCAGTGAAGCACCGGGAATTAAGTCAATCTGATGCTCAATCCCTCGAATAGGCGGTAATCCCGGTGGCACATCTTGTGGAAAAATGTCAGCGAACTCCTGCAAAATGTTAGTGACAGCAGGAGGCAAAGAGGAAGGCACGTCCTCGAATGAAAATAATGCCTCTTTGCACACAAAAGCATAGCAAACAGATTTGCTGAAATCTAGCTCATCAATATCAGATTTGGTGGCAAATAAACATGCACTTTTCAATTTAATTTCAGAAGCAACACTAGATGGTTTATTATTAGGCTTCATTTGTTGCTCAAATTCTTTTGCCACAATCTGATTTTCACTCTTATTCTTCTCCTGTTGTGCTTTATTAGCTCTATTAATATCATCTTTCAAAATGGAATCAGGAGTCATAGGAAGCAAAGTAATATTTTTATCCTTATGAACAAGAGTATAGTGATTGTTTCTACCATGGTGTACAGAATTTTTATCAAATTGCCATGGTCTACCAAGTAATAATGATAGAGGCAAAGGTGTCCCGTCTTTCGATGAGATGATGGATATCGCTTTGGTGGAAGTCTACTTTGACGATCCGACAACGAACGTGCGAGGACGTCGCGCCTTAGCAATCGCTAAACCAACTCCGAAAGGTTATTGACCACGCCGGAGCACGATCAACCTGACCACGAGGGTCTGTTTCCTGCGAGCAAACGAAGAACAAGCAAGAAACTGAGATGGCAATCTGGATATTGCGAATATAAGATGAAAGCTTTATTGATCAAGGTGGGGTTCTGTGACGCCTTTGTCTGGTCGTTGAACACAAACGAAGTACGCGAAGTTGCAGCTATGGCGAACTTTTAATCTAAACAAAACCCAAAGTCTAAACGATGCCCTAAGGGCTGTATATATGGAGGAAAAGGGGGGAATTTCGTGGCCCTTGGTGGAGGGGTCCGAAATCAACCATATCTCTTGTTTCCCCACACATACGGACTCTAAAAATAGCCTATACTTATGTATTTCGAAATTACATGGGCCTGGCCCAATAATAAGGTGACGCAGCACCTAAAATAGCCTCGGGACGAAATTTATGAAGTGGCATCTTGTATATTTCGTCCAAGGCTTCATGCACCCATTATGGTGGCTTCAAAGTCCTGAAATCATCACTTGTAACTCCGTTCTTGTTCCCCTTGCGCATGCCATCATCTCCATGCTTGTTCTTGCTCCAATGTTCATCCTTCTCCAAGCTAGGCCCTTCATTTGTAAGCAAAACAAATGTATCCAATTTAGGCAGCATCATATTCTCATGAACATTAGAATCATTACCAAGAAACAAAAGTACCTGGTAATTTAGTTGGCGTGCGCGAGCTCTAGTAATTGGTCCAGTATAATCATCTTATAGCAGCAGGGCCTGTGGTTGTAACAATGGTATTGATGTCCTCATCATCCTCCCCTTCTTGAAATGAAGTCGTCCTCGACGGAAACGCATCTTCCTCACCCAAAT
The DNA here is from genome assembly GCF_002162155.2 of Triticum dicoccoides. NCBI lineage: Eukaryota > Viridiplantae > Streptophyta > Magnoliopsida > Poales > Poaceae > Triticum > Triticum dicoccoides. The sequence goes on along the minus strand of NW_021237225.1, from coordinate 117,394 downwards.
AAGGCTTCAAATCTGCAATGTTAAAAGTGGGACTAACCCCAAAATCTGCAGGCAGCTCAAGTTTATATGCATTATCATTTATTTTCTCTAACACCTTAAAGGGACCATCAACCCGTGGCATGAGCTTTGATTTGCGCAAATCAGGAAATCTATCCTTACGCAAATGTAACCAAACAAGATCTCCAGGTGCAAACACAACATGTTTTCTACCCTTATCTCCAGCAAGTTTATATTTGGCATTCATGCGCTCATTGTTTTCCTTAGTTAACTCATGCATTTTTAAAATCAATTCAGCACGTTGTTTAGCATCAAAATTAACCTTCTCCGAAGATGGAAGAGGCAACAAATCAATAGGTGCATGAGGTAGGAAACCATACACAACTTCAAAAGGGCACATCTTAGTAGTAGAATGCAATGAACGATTATAAGCAAATTCAATATGAGGCAAGCATTCCTCCCACATTTTCTTATTATTCTTCAAAACAGCCCTAAGCATAGTAGACAACGTTCTATTGACTACTTCAGTTTGTCCATCAGTTTGGGGGTGACAAGTAGTACTAAAAAGCAGTTTAGTCCCCAACTTAGCCCATAAACATCTCCAAAAGTGGCTAAGAAATTTAGTATCACGATCTGAAACAATAGTATTTGGCACACCATGCAAGCGAATAATTTCACGAAAGAACAAATCAGCAACATTAACAGCATCATCGCTTTTATGACATGGTATAAAGTGTGCCATTTTCGAGAATCTATCCACGACAACAAATATGCTATCTGATGAGGACATCAATACAATTGTTACACCCACAGCCCCTGCTGCTATACATACTGGACCAATTACTAGAGCTCGTGCACGCCAACTAAATTACCAGGTACTTTCGTTTCTTGGTAATGATTCTAATGTTCATGAGAATATGATGCTGCCTAAATTGGATACATTTGTTTTGCTTACAAATGAAGGGCCTAGCTTGGAGAAGGATGAACATTGGAGCAAGAACAAGCATGGAGATGATGGCATGCGCAAGGGGAACAAGAACGGAGTTACAAGTGATGATTTCAGGACTTTGAAGCCACCATAATGGGTGCATGAAGCCTTGGACGAAATATATAAGATGCCACTTCCTAAATTTCGTCCCGAGGCTATTTTAGGTGCTGCGTCACCTTATTATTGGGCCAGGCCCATGTAATTTCGAAATACATAAGTATAGGCTATTTTTAGAGTCCGTATGTGTGGGGAAACAAGAGATAGGGTTGATTTCGGACCCCTCCACCAAGGGCCACGAAATTCCCCCCTCTTCCTCCATATATACAGCCCTTAGGGCATCGTTTAGACTTTGGGTTTTGTTTAGATTAAAAGTTCGCCATAGCTGCAACTTCGCGTACTTCGTTTGTGTTCAACGACCAGACAAAGGCGTCACAGAACCCCACCTTGATCAATAAAGCTTTCATCTTATATTCGCAATATCCAGATTGCAATCTTAGTTTCTTGCTTGTTCTTCGTTTGCTCGCAGGAAACAGACCCTCGTGGTCAGGTTGATCGTGCTCCGGCGTGGTCAATAACCTCTCGGAGTTGGTTTAGCGATTGCTAAGGCGCGACGTCCTCGCACGTTCGTAGTCGGATCGTCAAAGTCGACTTCCACCAAAGCGAAATCCACCATCTCATCGAAAGACGGGACACCTTTGCCTCTATCAAGTTCGCTGACGTTTTTCCACAAGACGTGCCACCGGGATTACCGCCTATTCGAGGGATTGAGCATCAGATTGACTTAATTCCCGGTGCTTCACTGCCAAACCGTGCACCATACCGTACCAATCCAGAGGAGACGAAGGAGATTATGCGTCAAGTACAAGAGCTTCTCGACAAAGGTTATATACGCGAATCCCTTAGTCCTTGTGCTGTTCCTATTATTCTAGTGCCGAAAAAGGATGGTACATCACGTATGTGTGTTGATTGTAGAGGCATTAATAATATTACTATTCGTTATCGTCATCCTATTCCTAGGCTAGATGATATGCTTGATGAATTGAGTGGCTCTACAATATTCTCCAAAGTTGATTTGCGTAGTGGCTACCATCAAATTCGTATGAAATTGGGAGATGAATGGAAAACAGCATTTAAAACTAAGTTTGGATTATATGAGTGGTTACTCATGCCTTTTGGGTTAACTAATGCACCTAGTACTTTCATGAGATTAATGAACGAAGTTTTACGTGCTTTCATTGGACGATTTGTGGTAGTTTACTTTGATGACATATTGATTTATAGCAGATCTTTGGAGGAACATTTGGAACATTTACGTGCTGTTTTTATTGCTCTACGTGATGCACGTTTGTTTGGTAACCTTGGGAAGTGCACCTTTTGCACCGACCGAGTATTTTCTTGGCTATGTTGTTACTCCACAGGGAATTGAAGTTGATAAAGCCAAGATTGAAGCTATTGAGAGTTGGCCGCAGCCCAAAACGGTCACACAAGTGAGGAGTTTTCTTGGCCTCGCTGGATTCTATAGGCGTTTTGTGAGAGATTTCAGCACCATTGCTGCACCTCTCAATGAGCTTACAAAGAAAGATGTGCCTTTTCTTTGGGGTACCACACAGGAAGAAGCCTTCACGGTATTGAAAGATAAGTTGACACATGCTCCTTTACTCCAACTTCCTGATTTTAATAAGACTTTTGAGCTTGAATGTGATGCTAGTGGAATTGGATTAGGAGGTGTGTTATTACAAGATGGCAAACCTGTTGCATACTTTTCTGAAAAATTGAGTGGGCCTAGTCTGAATTATTCTACTTATGATAAAGAATTATATGCTCTTGTTCGGACTTTAGAAACATGGCAGCATTATTTATGGCCCAAAGAATTTGTTATACATTCTGATCATGAATCTTTGAAACATATTAAAAGTCAAGCTAAACTGAATCGTAGACATGCTAAATGGGTTGAATTCATTGAGACTTTCCCTTATGTCATTAAACACAAGAAGGGAAAAGAAAATGTTATTGCTGATGCATTGTCTCGTCGCTATACTATGCTTTCACAACTTGACTTCAAAATATTTGGTTTGGAGACCATCAAAGATCAATATGTGCATGATGCTGATTTTAAAGATGTAATGCAGAATTGTAAAGAAGGAAGAATGTGGAACAAGTTTGTTGTTAACGATGGATTTGTGTTTCGTGCTAACAAGCTATGCATTCCAGCTAGCTCCGTTCGTCTTTTGTTGTTGCAGGAGGCGCATGGAGGAGGATTAATGGGACACTGGTAGAGGCGGGGGTGTCCCGATCTTTCGATGAGATGATAACTATCGATTTGGTGGAGACGACTTTGACGATCCGACTACAAACGTGCACGACGTTGCGCCTTAGCAATCGCTAAACCAACTCCGAGAGGTTATTGACCACGCCGGAGCACAATCAACCTGACCACGAAGGTCTATTCCTGCAAGCAATCGAAGAACAAGCAAGAATATGATAAAAACAATCTGAATATTGCGAGTATATATGAAGTATTGATAAAGGTGGGGATCCGTAAGCGGTCTTGGTCTGGTCGTTGGACACAAACGAAGTACACGAAGTTGCAATGGCTAACTTTTAACTAAACAAATCCCAAGGAAAAGCTACTAGATGGATCTACTTATATAGGAGCAAGGGGTGGCGGCCAAGGAGGTGGGAGGACGTCCCAAGGCAGCCTAAAACTAAATCTAGGTCGTACAAGGCCAATGGGCCCAAGTGGAGGTGATGTAACACCTTTGGACTTGTAGTTTGACTCGGATTCTGCTGCAGCATCAGATTGTTTCGTCCACAACTCAACGCTCCGGACGAATTTGAAGGTTATTCCAATTGGGTTGGAAAGTGCACGAAATCTAGTTTCCAACAAAAAAAGAATCACCCAATTCGGAGTCCGTATGAAAAACTTGTGTGCGTTTTGAGTCAGGTATGTCTGTGCAGTCCGAATCTGAATCCAGAACGTGAGAGACTTGGACTCTATCTTCTCTTGGGCCAAAAGTGACGTGAGAGAACTTTTTGGACAGCAAATAAACATCTCTTTCTTCCTTATCTTCATATGTGGATTGTACAAATGTCCCATACACCTGCAATTAGACAAAACACAAAAGTGTGTGAAGTATTTTTGTTCTGGATAACATAAATAGATTATTGAATAGTTTGCACTAGAAATCACCTGACAAATATGCATATATGCAATATTTTTGGTCATATCCAAGGTAGTCATGTCCTTATCAGAGCTAGCTGGAATGCGTAGCTTGTTAGCACGAAACACAAATCCATCGTTAACGACAAACTTGTTCCACATTCTTCCTTCTTTACAATTCTGCATTACATCTTTAAAATCAGCATCATGCACATATTGATCTTTGATGGTCTCCAAACCAAATATTTTGAAGTCAAGTTGTGAAAGCATAGTATAGCGACGAGACAATGCATCAGCAATAACATTTTCTTTTCCCTTCTTGTGTTTAATGACATAAGGGAAAGTCTCAATGAATTCAACCCATTTAGCATGTCTACGATTCAGTTTAGCTTGACTTTTAATATGTTTCAAAGATTCATGATCAGAATGTATAACAAATTATTTGGGCCATAAATAATGTTGCCATGTTTCTAAAGTCCGAACAAGAGCATATAATTCTTTATCATAAGTAGAATAATTCAGACTAGGCCCACTCAATTTTTCAGAAAAGTATGCAACAGGTTTGCCATCTTGTAATAACACACCTCCTAATCCAATTCCACTAGCATCACATTCAAGCTCAAAAGTCTTATTAAAATCAGGAAGTTGGAGTAAAGGAGCATGTGTCAACTTATCTTTCAATACCGTGAAGGCTTCTTCCTGTGTGGTACCCCAAAGAAAAGGCACATCTTTCTTTGTAAGCTCATTGAGAGGTGCAGCAATGGTGCTGAAATCTCTCACAAAACGCCTATAGAATCCAGCGAGGCCAAGAAAACTCCTCACTTGTGTGACCGTTTTGGGCTGCGGCCAACTCTCAATAGCTTCAATCTTGGCTTTATCAACTTCAATTCCCTGTGGAGTAACAACATAGCCAAGAAAATACTCGGTCGGTGCAAAAGGTGCACTTCCCAAGGTTACCAAACAAACGTGCATCACGTAGAGCAATAAAAACAGCACGTAAATGTTCCAAATGTTCCTCCAAAGATCTGCTATAAATCAATATGTCATCAAAGTAAACTACCACAAATCGTCCAATGAAAGCACGTAAAACTTCGTTCATTAATCTCATGAAAGTACTAGGTGCATTAGTTAACCCAAAAGGCATGAGTAACCACTCATATAATCCAAACTTAGTTTTAAATGCTGTTTTCCATTCATCTCCCAATTTCATACGAATTTGATGGTAGCCACTACGCAAATCAACTTTGGAGAATATTGTAGAGCCACTCAATTCATCAAGCATATCATCTAGCCTAGGAATAGGATGACGATAACGAATAGTAATATTATTAATGCCTCTACAATCAACACACATACGTGATGTACCATCCTTTTTCGGCACTAGAATAATAGGAACAGCACAAGGACTAAGGGATTCGCGTATATAACCTTTGTCGAGAAGCTCTTGTACTTGACGCATAATCTCCTTCGTCTCCTCTGGATTGGTACGGTATGGTGCACGGTTTGGTAGTGAAGCACCGGGAATTAAGTCAATCTGATGCTCAATCCCTCGAATAGGCGGTAATCCCGGTGGCACGTCTTGTGGAAAGACGTCAGCGAACTCCTGCAAAATGTTAGTGACAGCAGGAGGCAAAGAGGAAGGCATGTCCTCGAATGAAAATAATGCCTCTTTGCACACAAAAGCATAGCAAACAGATTTGCTGAAATCTAGCTCATCAATATCAGATTTGGTGGCAAATAAGCATGCACTTTTCAATTTAATTTCAGAAGCAACACTAGATGGTTTATTATTAGGCTTCATTTGTTGCTCAAATTCTTTTGCCACAATCTGATTTTCACTCTTAGTCTTCTCCTGTTGTGCTTTATTAGCTCTATTAATATCATCTTTCAAAATGGAATCAGGAGTCATAGGAAGCAAAGTAATATTTTTATCCTTATGAACAAGAGTATAGTGATTGTTTCTACCATGGTGTACAGAATTTTTATCAAATTGCCATGGTCTACCAAGTAATAAGGAACATGCTTGCATAGGTACCACATCACAATCAACATAATCAGCATATGTAGAGATACTAAAATGCACACGAACAGTACGTGTTACCTTAACCTTGCCGCTGTTGTTGAACCATTGGATGTAGTAAGGATGTGGATGTGGTCTTGTGGTGAGAGAAAGCTTCTCCACCATCTCCATGCTAGCCAAGTTGTTGCAGCTCCCTCCGTCTATTATGACGCGCACAGAACGTTCCTTCACAACTCCCTTGGTATGGAACAAATTGTGCCTCTGATTTTGCTCAGCGTCTTCAGGAGCCATGTATTGCGTCTCATGATCAGAATCATCTCCACCATGTTCTTCACGTGTAATAAGAGCCAATGTCTCCTCATCATAGTCACTAGCGGACTCATATCCACCATCCGCGGTAGCAATCATCACACGCGGAGATTTGCATTCCCTCGCATAATGACCTCCTCCCTTACAACGACGACAAATAATATCACTTGTGTGCCCTGTTGATGCCATGGAAGAAGAAGAACGCTGTGCAGGCCCCGCAGGTGCGCTCTTGGCAGATAATGGTGGTTGTTCCTGTTTTCTTGTATCACGGCTGTAGGAGGCACCTGATTGAGGTGCTGGTGCAGTTGAAGTAGAAGATGCACGCGGCGTCCATGAGGAAGGTCGGCCTGTAGAAAAGTTAGTTCGCGCCAATGCTTGTCGATCCTGCACTTCACGTTCAGCTTTACAAGCAAGATGGAATAAACGAGTGATATTAGTATACTCCTTATAGTCTAGAATGGTCTGAATCTCTCTATTTAATCCACCCAGAAAACGTGCAAGCATAGCTTCATTCTCCTCAACAATACCACATCGAATCATGCCAGTTTGTAATTCCTGATAGTATTCTTCTACAGAATCTTTTCCTTGTCTTAAACGCTGCAATTTTTGAAGCAATTCACGTTGATAATATGGTGGAACCCAACGCGTACGCATAGCAGTTTTCAAAGCAGCCCAAGTAGTTGGAATAGGATATAATCTACAATGTTCAGACCACCATACACATGCAAAACTAGTGAAAGCACAAACAGCAGCAGCAACTCGTCTCTCCTCAGGATATTGTAAACATGTAAATCGTTGTTCAGTTTCTAACTCCCAAGTAAGATATATATCAGGAACATATCTACCCTCAAATGGTGGAATATTCAATTTCAGTTTAGGAATATGGACATCATCTCGTACCTGAGGTGGTGGTGCAGGCCTACCATTACGAATATATACCTGAGGTCGACCTGCTGGTGGTGGTGCTGGTGGCTGCTCGTAGATCTGATTTTGATCAACCTCATCCTCATAATCGCCCGCATACTCATCATCCTCCTGGGTACCAGCAGGAGCAGTAGCAGGAGCCAAAGAAACACCAACAGCAGTAACAGCGGCACCAGAATTTTGTCCTGGCACAATAGGAACACGCTGTGCTCGTCCATACTGATTCGGAAGGGGGCGTAGTTGTTGTTGTTGCAGAGGTGCGACAGGTGCAGCCGGTGGTGGAAGACGCGCAAGCAGTTCATTAAATTTGTTATCGAGCTTTGTTTCGAACGTCTTCTCAAGGCCAGTGATCTTCTCCATGGCCTCTTCAAAATTGTTCAGCACATCTTGTACCTGTTCAGTCATCATTTGCTGAAACTTATCATGAAGCTCCTTGTTCGATAAGTTCTCCCAGTCAATCTCGTCGGCTTGTGATCCTGGCATGGTTAGCAGCAATAGAAACACACAAGAATATGATCCTACAGACTACTAAGAACTGGTGGTGGTGTATCACAAATCCGTCAAGCAAATCTCAAATTCTTACCAGTTCTGACCCAGCAGCAGGCGGTGATCGGCAACCGTTGTAGTCAAAAACTCTCAAAGCTTGGATAGAGCGATTACCAGGGAGAGTCAAACACACGACGTAGATGTATGTGGAGCTGGGAAGGCTTATAGTATGGTAGCAAAAAGGGTCAGCAATAATCAATCCAGAGATGCAAAGTTGAATAAACGCTCAACGACGGTACTGTGCTGGTCCTAGGCTAGACTGTGCTAGAGACGCGAGCCGAGAACACCAACAAAATCACGGCGCGACACGTAAACAAGGGAAAAGCACACTCTGAAAAAAAAAATTCGCTCTTTTTTTTTTGCGCTCTTTTTTTTGCGCTGCTTTTTTTTTGCGAAAAATCACTATAATGGCGAGTGTCTCAAAACGCTTCCTAGGTCAAACTGACAGGATGGGCACGAAATTTTTTTTTTCGACCAAATTTTTTTTTTTCGACTGCCCGGACCCAAAAATTGGAAACGGGTCAAAAAAAACTTCCTATAATGGCACCTGTCTCAAAACACTCAGAAACACCTAAAAATAGGATAGCCAGAATTTTTTTCGAAAAATGCGTTTTCGAAAAATTTTGGGCCTAAACGGAGCGTGGCTACCCGATTTTGTAAGCAAAACAAATGTATCCAATTTAGACAGGAGCAAGACCAAGCATGGAGATGATGGCATGCGTAAGGGGATGAAGAACGGAGTTACAAGTGATGATCTCAAGACTTTGAAGCCACCATAAGGAGTGCATGAAGCCTTGGACTAAATATACAAGATGCCACTTCATAATTTTTGTCCAGAGGCTATTCTAGGTGTTGCGTCACCTTATTATTGGGCCAGACCCATGTATTTTCGAAATACTTAAGTATAGGCTGTTTTTAGAGTCCGTATGTGTGGGGAAACAAGAGTTAGGGTTGGTTTCGGACCCCTCCTCCAAGGGCCACGAAATCCCCCCCTCTTCCTCCATATATACAGCCCTTAGATCATCGTTTAGACTTTGGGTTTTCTTTAGATTAAAAGGTCGCCATAGCTGCAACTTCGCGTACTTCGTTTGTGTTCAACGACCAGACCAAGGCGTCACAGAACCCCACCTTGATCAATAAAGCTTTCATCTTATATTCGCAATATCCAGATAGCAATCTCAGTTTCTTGCTTGTTCTTCGTTTGCTCGCAGGAAACAGACCCTCGTGGTCAGGTTGATTGTGCTCCGGCGTGGTCAATAACCCTCGGAAGTTGGTTTAGCGATTGCTAAGGCGCGACGTCTTGCACATTCGTAGTCGGATTGTCAAGGTCGATTCCCACGGAAAACAATAGCCTCCATCTCATCGAAACATCGGGACACCTTCACCTCGATCAACCACTAGAGGAAAGATAACATACATCTCATCAAAATATCGAACGAATACCAAATTCACATGATTACTTGTAACAAGACTTCGCGCATGTCCTCAGGAACAAACTTAACTACTCGCAAAGCATATTCATTTTCATAATCAGAAGAGTATTAATTGTATTAAGGATCTGAACATATGATCTTCCACCGAATAAACCAACTAGCATCAACTACAAGGAGTAATCAACACTACTAGCAACCCACAGGTACCAATCTGAGGTTTTGAGACAAAGATCGGATACAAGAGATGAACTAGGGTTTGAGAGGAGATGGTGATGGTGAAGATGTTGATGGAGATTGACCCCCTCTCGATGAGAGGATCGTTGGTGATGACGATGGCTTCGATTTCCCCCTCCCGGAGGGAAGATTCCTTTGGAGAACAGCTCCGCCGGAGCCCTAGATTGGTTCTGCCCAGGTTCCGCCTCGAGACGGCGCCGCTTCATCCCGAAAGCTTCCTTCTTATTTTTCTAGGGCAAAACACACCATATAGAAGAAGATGGGCATCGGGGGCCTGCCAGGTGGCCCATAAGGTAGGGCGGCACGCCAAGGGGTAAGGCATGCCCCTCCACCCTTGTGGATGGCAGGTGTCCCCGTTCGGTGCTTTCTTCGCCCAATATTTTTTATATATTCCAAAATAATTCTCCGTGAAGTTTCAGGACTTTTGGACTTGTGCAGAATAGGTCTCTAATATTTGCTCCTTTTCCAGTCCAGAATTCCAGCTGCCAGCATACTCCCTCTTCATGTAAACCTTGTAAAATAAGAGAGAAAGGCATAAGTATTATGATATAATGTGTAATAATAGCCCATAATGCAATAAATATCAATATAAAAGCATGATGCAAAATGGACGTATCTACTCCCCCAAGCTTAGACCTCACTTGTCCTCAAGCGAAAGCCGAAAATCGAAAAATATGTGCACATGTTTAGAGATAGAGGCGTAGATGAAACAAAATACGGACATGCGGGCATCATGATCATCTTTAGAACAACAACATATATTCTCATATAATTTCTTATGCTAAAGTAACAATTCATTCACCAGGTGGAGTATGAATTAGAAACTTTATTGAAAACTAATACACTATGATCTCAGTCATCGATGCTGATAGAGGCGGGGTGTCCCGATCTTTCGATGAGATGATAACTATCGATTTGGTGAAGATGACTTTGACGATCCGACTACAAACGTGCACGACGTTGCGCCTTAGCAATCGCTAAACCAACTCTGAGAGGTTATTGACCACACCGGAGCACAATCAACCTGACCACGAAGGTCTATTCCTACAAGCAATCGAAGAACAAGCAAGAATATGATAAAAGCAATCTGAATATTGCGAGTATATAAGAGGTATTGATAAAGGTGGGGATCCGTAAGCGGTCTTGGTCTGGTCGTTGGACACAAACGAAGTACACGAAGTTGCAATGGCTAACTTTTAACTAAACAAATCCCAAAGTCTAAACGATGCCCTAAGGGCTGTATATATGGAGGAAGAGGGGGGAATTTCGAGGCCCTTGGTGGAGGGGTCCGAAATCAACCCTATCTCTTGTTTCCCCACACATACGGACTCTAAAAATAGCCTATACTTATGTATTTCGAAATTACATGGGCCTGGCCCAATAATAAGGTGACGCAGCACCTAAAATAGCCTCGGGACGAAATTTATGAAGTGGCATCTTGTATATTTCGTCCAAGGCTTCATGCACCCATTATGGTGGCTTCAAAGTCCTGAAATCAGCACCTGTAATTCCGTTCTTGTTTCCCTTGCGCATGCCATCATCTCCATGCTTGTTCTTGCTCCAATGTTCATCCTTCTCCAAGCTAGGCCCTTCATTTGTAAGCAAAACAAATGTATCCAATTTAGGCAGCATCATATTCTCATGAACATTAGAATCATTACCAAGAAACGAAAGTACCTGGTAATTTAGTTGGCGTGCACGAGCTCTAGTAATTGGTCCAGTATGTATAGCAGCAGGGGCTGTGGGTGTAACAATTGTATTGATGTCCTCATCATCCTCCCCTTCTTGAAATGAAGTCGTCCTCGACGGAAGTTCATCTTCCTCATCCAAATAAGGCTTCAAATCTGCAATGTTAAAAGTGGGACTAACCCCAAAATCTGCAGGCAGCTCAAGTTTATATGCATTATCATTTATTTTCTCTAACACCTTAAAGGGACCATCAGCACGTGGCATTAACTTTGATTTGCGCAAATCAGGAAATCTATCCTTACGCAAATGTAACCAAACAAGATCTCCAGGTGCAAACACAACATGTTTTCTACCCTTATCTCCAGCAAGTTTATATTTAGCATTCATGCGCTCAATGTTTTCCTTAGTTAACTCATGCATTTTTAAAATCAATTCAGCACGTTGTTTAGCATCAAAATTAACCTTCTCCGAAGATGGAAGAGGCAACAAATCAATAGGTGCACGAGGTAGGAAGCCATACACAACTTCAAAAGGGCACATCTTAGTAGTAGAATGCAATGAACGATTATAAGCAAATTCAATATGAGGCAAGCATTCCTCCCACATTTTCTTATTATTCTTCAAAACAGCCCTAAGCATAGTAGACAACGTTCTATTGACTACTTCAGTTTGTCCATCAGTTTGGGGGTGACAAGTAGTACTAAAAAGCAGTTTAGTCCCCAACTTAGCCCATAAACATCTCCAAAAGTGGCTAAGAAATTTAGTATCACGATCTGAAACAATAGTATTTGGCACACCATGCAAGCGAATAATTTCACGAAAGAACAAATCAGCAACATTAACAGCATCATCGCTTTTATGACATGGTAGAAAGTGTGCCATTTTCGAGAATCTATCCACGACAACAAATATGCTATCCCTCCCCTTCTTTGTTCGAGGTAAACCTAAAACAAAGTCCATAGATATATCCTCCCAAGGAACACTAGGTACAGGCAAAGGCATATATAAACCATGAGGATTGAGTTGTCACTTAGCTTTTTGACATGTAGTGCAGCGAGCAATAAAATGCTCAACATCCCGTCTCATCTTTGGACAAAAGAAATGTGTAGCAAGTACGTCCTCCGTCTTCTTCACGCCAAAGTGTCCCATTAATCCTCCTCCATGCGCCTCCTGCAACAACAAAAGACGAACGGAGCTAGCTGGAATGCATAGCTTGTTAGCACGAAACACAAATCCATCGTTAACAACAAACTTGTTCCACATTCTTCCTTCTTTACAATTCTGCATTACATCTTTAAAATCAGCATCATGCACATATTGATCTTTGATGGTCTCCAAACCAAATATTTTGAAGTCAAGTTGTGAAAGCATAGTACAGCGACGAGACAATGCATCAGCAATAACATTTTCTTTTCCCTTCTTGTGTTTAATGACATAAGGGAAAGTCTCAATGAATTCAACCCATTTAGCATGTCTACGATTCAGTTTAGCTTGACTTTTAATATGTTTCAAAGATTCATGATCAGAATGTATAACAAATTCTTTGGGCCATAAATAATGTTGCCATGTTTCTAAAGTCCGAACAAGAGCATATAATTCTTTATCATAAGTAGAATAATTCAGACTAGGCCCACTCAATTTTTCAGAAAAGTATGCAACAGGTTTGCCATCTTGTAATAACACACCTCCTAATCCAATTCCACTAGCATCACATTCAAGCTCAAAAGTCTTATTAAAATCAGGAAGTTGGAGTAAAGGAGCATGTGTCAACTTATCTTTCAATACCGTGAAGGCTTCTTCCTGTGCGGTACCCCAAAGAAAAGGCACATCTTTCTTTGTAAGCTCATTGAGAGGTGCGGCAATGGTGCTGAAATCTCTCACAAAACGCCTATAGAATCCAGCGAGGCCAAGAAAACTCCTCACTTGTGTGACCGTTTTGGGCTGTGGCCAACTCTCAATAGCTTCAATCTTGGCTTTATCAACTTCAATTCCCTGTGGAGTAACAACATAGCCAAGAAAAGATACTCGGTCGGTGCAAAAGGTGCACTTCCCAAGGTTACCAAACAAACGTGCATCACGTAGAGCAATAAAAACAGCACGTAAATGTTCCAAATGTTCTTCCAAAGATCTGCTTCTCTGGATTGGTACGGTATGGTGCACGGTTTGGCAGTGAAGCACCGGGAATTAAGTCAATCTGATGCTCAATCCCTCGAATAGGCGGTAATCCCGATGGCACGTCTTGTGGAAAAACGTCAGCGAACTCCTGCAAAATGTTAGTGACAGCAGGAGGCAAAGAGGAAGGCACGTCCTCGAATGAAAATAATGCCTCTTTGCACACAAAAGCATAGCAAACAGATTTGCTGAAATCTAGCTCATCAATATCAGATTTGGTGGCAAATAAACATGCACTTTTCAATTTAATTTCAGAAGCAACACTAGATGGTTTATTATTAGGCTTCATTTGTTGCTCAAATTCTTTTGCCACAATCTGATTTTCACTCTTATTCTTCTCCTGTTGTGCTTTATTAGCTCTATTAATATCATCTTTCAAAATGGAATCAGGAGTCATAGGAAGCAAAGTAATATTTTTATCCTTATGAACAAGAGTATAGTGATTGTTTCTACCATGGTGTACAGAATGTTTATCAAATTGCCATGGTCTACCAAGTAATAAGGAACATGCTTGCATAGGTACCACATCACAATCAACATAATCAGCATATGTAGAGATACTAAAATGCACACGAACAGTACGTGTTACCTTAACCTTGCCGCTGTTGTTGAACCATTGGATGTAGTAAGGATGTGGATGTGGTCTTGTGGTGAGAGAAAGCTTCTCCACCATCTCCATGCTAGCCAAGTTGTTGCAGCTCCCTCCGTCTATTATGACGCGCACAGAACGTTCCTTCACAACTCCCTTGGTATGGAACAAATTGTGCCTCTGATTTTGCTCAGCTTGTGTGACCTGCACACTCAAAACACGTTGAGCAACTAAACATTCATACATGTCAGCGTCTTCAGGAGCCATGTATTGCGTCTCATGATCAGAATCATCTCCACCATGTTCTTCACGTGTAATAAGAGCCAATGTCTCCTCATCATAGTCACTAGCGGACTCATATCCACCATCCGCGGTAACAATCATCACACGCGGAGATTTGCATTCCCTCGCATAATGACCTCCTCCCTTACAACGACGACAAATAATATCACTTGTGTGCCCTGTTGATGCCATGGAAGAAGAAGAACGCTGTGCAGGCCCCGCAGGTGCGCTCTTGGCAGATAATGGTGGTTGTGCCTGTTTTCTTGTATCACGGCTGGAGGTGGCACCGGATGGAGGTGCTAGTGCAGTTGAAGTAGAAGATGCACGTGGTGTCCATGATGAAGGTCGGCCTGCAGAAAAGTTAGTTCGCCCCAATGCTTGTCGATCCTGCACTTCACGTTCAGCTTTACAAGCAAGATGGAATAAACGAGTGATATTAGTATACTCCTTATAGTCTAGAATGGTCTGAATCTCTCTATTTAATCCACCCAGAAAACGTGCAAGCATAGCTTCATTCTCCTCAACTATACCACATCTAATCATGCCAGTTTGTAATTCCTGATAATATTCTTCTACAGAATTTTTCCCTTGTCTTAAACGCTGCAATTTTTGAAGCAATTCACGTTGATAATATGGTGGAACCCAACGCGTACGCATAGCAGTTTTCAAAGCAGCCCAAGTAGTTGGAATAGGATATAATCTACAATGTTTAGACCACCATACACATGCAAAACTAGTGAAAGCACAAACAGCAGCAGCAACTCGTCTCTCCTCAGGATATTGTAAACATGTAAATCGTTGTTCAGTTTCTAACTCCCAAGTAAGATATATATCAGGAACATATCTACCCTCAAATGGTGGAATATTCAATTTTAGTTTAGGAATATGGACATCATCGCGTACCTGAGGTGGTGGTGCAGGCCTACCATTACGAATATATACCTGAGGTCGACCTGGTGGTGGTGGTGCTGGTGGCTGCACGTAGTTCGGATTTTGATCAACCTCATCCTCATAATCTCCCACATAATCATCATCCTCCTGGGTACCAGCAGCAGCAGTAGCAGGAGCCAAAGAAGCACCAACAGCAGTAGCAGCGGCACCAGAATTTTGTCCTTGCTCAATAGGAACACGCTGTGCTCGTCCATACTGATTCGGAAGGGGGCGTAGTTGTTGTTGTTGCAGAGGTGCGACAGGTGCAGCCGGTGGTGGAAGACGCGCAAGCAGTTCATTAAATCTGTTATCGAGCTTTGTTTCGAACGTCTTCTCAAGGCCAGTAATCTTCTCCATGGCCTCTTCAAAATTGTTCAGCACATCTTGCACCTGTTCAGTCATCATTTGCTGAAACTTATCATGAAGCTCCTTGTTCGATAAGTTCTCCCAGTCAATCTCGTCGGCTTGTGATCCTGGCATGGTTAGCAGCAATAGAAACACACAAGAATATGATCCTACAGACTACTAAGAACTGGTGGTGGTGTATCACAAATCCGTCAAGCAAATCTCAAATTCTTACCAGTTCTGACCCAGCAGCAGGCGGTGATCGGCAACCGTTGTAGTCAAAAACTCTCAAAGCTTGGATAGAGCGATTACCAGGGAGAGTCAAACACACGACGTAGATGTATGTGGAGCTGGGAAGGCTTATAGTATGGTAGCAAAAAGGGTCAGCAATAATCAATTCAGAGATGCAAAGTTGAATAAACGCTCAACGACGGTACTGTGCTGGTCCTAGGCTAGACTGTGCTAGAGACGCGAGCCTAGAACACCAACAAAATCACGGCGCGGCACGTAAACAAGGGAAAAGCACACTCTGAAAAAAAAATTCGCTCTTTTTTTTTTGCGCTCTTTTTTTTTGCGCTGTTTTTTTTTTGCGAAAAATCACTATAATGGCGAGTGTCTCAAAACTCTTCCTAGCTCAAACTGACAGGATGGGCACGAAATTTTTTTGACCAATTTTTTTTTCGACTGCCCGGACCCAAAAACTGGAAACGGGTCAAAAAAACTTCCTATAATGGCACCTGTCTCAAAACACTCAGAAACACCTAAAAATAGGATAGCCAGAATTTTTTTCGAAAAATGCGTTTTCGAAAAATTTTGGGCCTAAACGGAGCGTGGCTACCCGAATTTTTTTTTTCCCGAAACCTACTCCGGCAAGGAAACACGAATCGGAAACTAGATGGATCTCGAAAACAAACCTAATAAGCAAGGAACTCGAATTGGTGGTGGATATATGGTGGTGGTATATGGCAGCGGTGGTGGTAGCGGTGGTAGTATATGGATATGGATCGGTGGTGGTATATGGACACGGATTGGTGGTGGTATATGGATACGGATTCGGAGCGGTGGTGGTAGATGGCAGGGGCGATGATGATGGTGCGGCGGCGGCGTGACAACTTATGACCAGAACTCGAAACTCTAAAAGACTAGACTCTAAGACCAGCAACTAGACCGACGATGCAACCGCAAATTCAACAAAGCAAAACCCTAAAAAGATTATGCAAAGGCTCAGATTGGTTCGGATATGATGAACTAACCCTAAATTTTTTTTGTGGCTTTTTTTTGGACAATAGGTAAGAAAATAAATCTAATATAGGAAAAACTGGAAATTCTCACCGAGCAACCTGAAAACTGATACCACTTGATAGAGGCGGGGTGTCCCGATCTTTCGATGAGATGATAACTATCGATTTGGTGAAGATGACTTTGACGATCCGACTACAAACGTGCATGACGTTGCGCCTTAGCAATCGCTAAACCAACTCTGAGAGGTTATTGACCACACCGGAGCACAATCAACCTGACCACGAAGGTCTATTCCTACAAGCAATCGAAGAACAAGCAAGAATATGATAAAAGCAATCTGAATATTGCGAGTATATATGAGGTATTGATAAAGGTGGGGATCCGTAAGCGGTCTTGGTCTGGTCGTTGGACACAAACGAAGTACACGAAGTTGCAATGGCTAACTTTTAACTAAACAAATCCCAAAGTCTAAACGATGCCCTAAGGGCTGTATATATGGAGGAAGAGGGGGGAATTTCGTGGCCCTTGGTGGAGGGGTCCGAAATCAACCCTATCTCTTGTTTCCCCACACATACGGACTCTAAAAATAGCCTATACTTATGTATTTCGAAATTACATGGGCCTGGCCCAATAATAAGGTGACGCAGCACCTAAAATAGCCTCGGGACGAAATTTATGAAGTGGCATCTTGTATATTTCGTCCAAGGCTTCATGCACCCATTATGGTGGCTTCAAAGTCCTGAAATCATCACTTGTAATTCCGTTCTTGTTTCCCTTGCGCATGCCATCATCTCCATGCTTGTTCTTGCTCCAATGTTCATCCTTCTCCAAGCTAGGCCCTCCATTTGTAAGCAAAACAAATGTATCCAATTTAGGCAGCATCATATTCTCATGAACATTAGAATCATTACCAAGAAACGAAAGTACCTGGTAATTTAGTTGGCGTGCACGAGCTCTAGTAATTGGTCCAGTATGTATAGCAGCAGGGGCTGTGGGTGTAACAATTGTATTGATGTCCTCATCAGATGCAATTGTAATTTTTCATAACATCGGAAAGAGTCAATTCAAGAGCTTTTCAGCAAGTCCACACACTCAACTATCATTTAGTCCTTCAAAATTGCTAACACTTATGCGATACTTATGGGTTCAGTCGGACACAGAGAAAGATAGGGGCTTATAGGTTCGCCTCTCAACCTTTTACCTCAAGGATAATGTCAACAATAATACTTTATGATAACCTACATCCGAGTGGATATATATATCTTGATCTCTCCAACACATAGTGCTTGCCAAAGGAAAAAGTGTAAAAAGGAAAGGTGAAGATCACCATGACTCTTGTATAAGGGTAGAAGATAAAGGTAAAATGATGAGGACATGACTACCTTGGATATGACAAAAAATATTGCATATATGCATATTTGTCAGGTGATTTCTAGTGCAAACTATTCAATAATCTATTTATGTTATCTAGAACAAAAATACTTCACACACTTTTGTGTTTTGTCTAATTGCAGGTGTATGGGACATTTGTACAATCCACATATGAAGATAAGGAAGAAAGAGATGTTTATTTGCTGTCCAAAAAGTTCTCTCACGTCACTTTTGGCCCAAGAGAAGATAGAGTCCAAGTCTCTCACGTTCTGGATTCAGATTCGGACTGCACAGACACACCTGACTCAAAACGCACACAAGTTTTTCATACGGACTCCGAATTGGGTGATTCTTTTTTTGTTGGAAACTAGATTTCGTGAACTTTCCAACCCAATTGGAATCACCTTCAAATTCGTCCGGAGCGTTGAGTTGTGGACGAAACAATCTGATGCTGCAGCAGAATCTGAGTCAAACTACAAGTCCAAAGGTGTTACATCACCTCCACTTGGGCCCATTGGCCTTGTACGACCTAGATTTAGTTTTAGGCTGCCTGGGGACGTCCTCCCACCTCCTTGGCCACCACCCCTTGCTCCTATATAAGTAGATCCATCTAGTAGCTTTTCCTGGGGATTTGTTTAGTTATAAGTTAGCCATTGCAACTTCGTGTACTTCGTTTGTGTCCAACGACCAGACCAAGACCGCTTACGGATCCCCACCTTTATCAATACTTCATATATATTTGAAATATTCAGATTGCTTTTATCATATTCTTGCTCGTTCTTCGATTGCTTGCAGGAATAGACCTTCGTGGTCAGGTTGATCGTGCACCGGCGTGGTCAATAACCTCTGGAGATTGGTTTAGCGATTGCTAAGGCGCAACGTCGTGCACGTTTGTAGTCGGATCGTCAAAGTCGTCTCCACCAAATCGATAGTTACCATCTCATCGAAAGATCGGGACACCCCCGCCTCTATCAAGTGGTATCAGTTTTCAGGTTGCTCGGTGAGAATTTCCAGTTTTTCCTAGATTAGATTTTTTTTCTTACCTATTGTCCAAGAAAAAGCCACAAAAAAAAGTTAGATCTGTTCATCCTTTATCCAAGCCAGTCTGAGCCTTTGCAATTTTCTATTCATTGCTTGCATAGTTGAATTATCGGTTGCATCGTCGTGTCAGTTGCTGGTCTTAGTGTCTAGTTCCTTTAGAGTTTCGAGTTCTGTTCATATTAGTCACGCCGCCGCTGCATCATTATCCCTTCCGCCGTCCACCATCCCATCTATTAATTTCCACCATGTGCTACGCATTGTTCATTGTCATAATCATAGTTAAGGTCATTCACATCTTCGCCTGATCCAATCTGCATCTTATCTAGTTTGTCTTGGAAAGAGAGAGAAAAAAAGAGAGAAAAAAAAAGAGAAAAAAGGAAAAAAAAGTCAGAGAAAAAAAAGGAGAGAAAGAAAAAAAAAGTGTGAGGAAAAAAAAAGAGAGAAGAAAAAAAAACAAAAAAATCGGCACAAACTTTTTCAGAGGAAAGTTGGAGACAAAGTTGTTGATATATCCTGCTTGGCTGTTGTTTCACCTCATTATCTTCACTGATGTTGTGATCTTCACTTATATCTTGCTGTCAAGAGCTACTTAGTATCCTTCATTGATGCTAGTTGTGCTACGCCGTGACCTCATTAGTGTTCTAGGCTCGCGTCTCTAGTCCGGTCTAGCCTAGGACCAGCACAGTACCGTCGTTGAGCGTTTATTCAACATTGCATCTTTGAATTGATTATTGCTAATCTTTTGCTACCATATAGATCACCGCCACTCATCATCACCAAGGACGGTAACCTCCATATCATCTCGGTATCGTGGTATCCCTCCATTGTATATTCCCTTACTATTGCATTGATGTCACTTGCCTAGCGAGACTAGCCATTTGAGTATTGCCGGTAACGTTTCTTGTGCACATTAGTGATCTACACTATACATTGCATACATACCATATCATATCGGTATCATATCATCCCTTGTGCCTCAAGTTTGTTCCCGCATATACACAATCGCTATCTTGGTTTGTGCATTTCGCAAAGTGGACATATACAAAAAAAAGACAAAGCTTTTAAGCAAAAGAGAAAGAGCAAAGAAGCTTGTAAGCAAGTGCCATAGAATCATACCACATTGCATATAAGATTGTCATATCCGATCATCTTGGATCGTACCACCGGAACATCATACATAGCATACTTGGGATAGCAGTCGTTGCTTTTTGTCACCTATAGGTTGTGCACAAGTGTCGTATCCGCCTATTGAGCAATCATGCTAGCATCTCTGTAGAGTTGTGCAACAAGAGCATTTTCCGTGGATTCCACATTTTGAGCTCATCCCTTGGTTGCACGACCCCATTTATCTATCCGTGTGTGTGTTTCCGTGTGCCACATATTGCTATTGGTCTACTTGTTACACTCGCGGATTTGTGAATCTCTTTCAACATTATTGACTCTTGCTAACATTTCGCATCAAATTTTTGTGCCACTATCCTCACCGAGCTCCACCATAATCCTTATTTGTGTAGGTGCGAGAAACCGACAAGAATTGGTACCAATTGTGCTATTTCCTTGTCCACATTGGAGTGATCATTGATCCACTTTCAACTTCGGTCAAGGTACATTTGGTATTTGTTCTTCTCTTTCTACCATTCACATTTTTCTCTTGGAGTGATGGATAGGCAAGGCATTTCATCTCCGGTCTTCAATAACAACGACGGCGTGAACAACTACATCACCAAAGCGTCAATCTTCGATCTACGACGACAAATTCAAGGCGCACAATCAAGATTGCGAGAGCGCATCGAGAACCTCTCCATTGACATTCGCCACTCCGAAGCGAGGAAAAGGGACTACATCTGATAAATAGATTATTGAATAGCTTGCACTAGAAATCACCTGACAAATATGCATATATGCAATATTTTTGGTCATATCCAAGGTAGTCATGTCCTCATCAACATCGACAACAAGCTTTCCGCACAAAAGGAGGAGCAAGATGCAAGGATGGAGGAGATTCGGACCTTGTTGATCAACCGTTCTTCCCCTTCATCATCCTCAAGGCGGCGACGTTCAAGTCACAAGTCTTCGGAGCGCAAAAAGGATGCAAGTGCAAGTCGTCCGCGTCCACATCTCTTTGGCGACCACCATCACGTTCATGATCCACCTCGTCATGATGGGCAAGTCACCTCCAAGCAACATGTGCACGACGACGACGAACAACATCTACTACGAGCTCAAGTGCGACAACGCCAACATCATCATGACGATGCTCACCAAGCGCAAATGCACAAGTCCCAACAAGCCCTACTTCACGTCAAGTCCAAACTTCATGGGCACAAGAGAAGACCGCGAGACGAGCACCACCAAGATGGCGCTACGGCTGCCACCACCACCACTTTGGCATCTTCGCCAAGTGTTATCAAGGCATCTTCGCCTTTGGACGTACGACATCTTTGCCTACCTCCCGTGAGTTCGCCTACATCGACATCATCAAGTAAAAGGCAACCAACTACGAACGAGGCCGACACTTCCATCTTCGGAAGCCTCCCAAGGAAGATGGCCGAGCATGGGACATTCCCTTCGGTCATGGAGACGACCTACGAGGTGCCACATCATATGGGCCTCCTACAACAAGACGGCGACAAGAAGGTCGAGCAAGGGCCATCCCCTTCGACCACGGCGACGAGCATGAACCTCTTCAACTACATGAAGATGGCGCCCCAAAAGGACTCATTCTCTGAGTCAAGCTACGAGACCGCACATGAGACCTTATCTTTGGTCTTAGAGGAGAGTGATGATGTGCCATCTTCGGCCTTCATCCACGGCTACGACCACGGCATGATTGAGCATGGAGACATTTGCACCTACATCTCTCCGACACCCATATGCCATGAGATGCCCCAATTGCCATGTGAGGAAAGCCACCAACACATGAGTGACTCCACCATACATGACATCGAGAGCATTTCCTATGAGAGGATGAGTGCAACCACCACTAGCCCCACACTTGAGAGCATCCAAGAGGGAGTGAGTGAGCCACCACACTTAGTGAGTGAGGTAGTTGACACGGTACATGAGGCCACTATGTTTTCTAACAACTTAACCTCTACTCCGAGTGTGTTTTCTTTGGTGCTAGGTCTCCTACATGACGACACGCCTATCCTCGACGAGTACATACCTCCAATGGAGACGATGATGGCCATGGTGGAAGAAGATGCACTCCCACATGGTTCCATCAAGATGAAGATGACCACGACTTGGTCTTCGACACCTCACCTACAACACATGAGCGAGGCTCCAAAGGTAACATAGGTGATGGTGCTTCTCTTGTCCCACTAGTGGACTATTTTACGAATGATTGCTTGCATGATGTTGACATACCTATACCCATGCTTCATGCTAGTGTGACTTCTTCATGTCATGACTTACCTATTTATGATGAATATGATGACGAGCATGTCGAGTTACCTAGTTGTGATGCTATGCTCCATAGGATATCATGTGAAAATTCTTTTGGTCACATCATGTTTGACAATCCATTAACCTTGTCATATGTTATGCGTGCGATATCCCATATTGCATCTTTTCAATCTCAACATAGTAACTATGCATGCCCCATTAAAATCAATACCATTTGCACTTATGGCATAGATGACGAGATGATGGTCATTGGCTTTTGTTTTTCATGTGATGATATTGCCATGCTTCCTTTACACAATTTGCGCAATTCATCTACTATGCCATGCCATGATCACATAGCTCAAAATATGTTGAATGTTGTCAATATTCTCCATGTGATGTTTCCATTAATACTCATGAGGAGACCCCCATAGTTTCCTCATACATATTAGGAGATTTTGATGCATTCCATACTTTTCATGATTCTCATAATTGCTTGCACCATATGCATTCCATGAATAACAATGCTCTACATATATATCATGATGCATTGCCCAATTTGAGTCTCCATTATGCTATACATAACAACAAACCTATCATGATGGATGACATGTTTCTATATCACGCGTCTCATTTGTTTGAGCATTGGATATTTTGTGCTAACCAACACAAGCACATGCACATCATGATGGATGATGTGTACATCTACCACGCACACACAATTTTTCCTTTGTCTTTGTTTTGTGTAGGTACTCATGTATACTCGTCAACCTCTCAATCCCAAGAGTTGACGAAACAAGCTCTTGAGAGCAAAGATGCCTTGGGATCCAGTCAACTATCCTTCCCACCGCTCGCTTCGCGCAACGACTACGCGCATCTCTCTCACTTGGCTCTCACACAGCTATGGGCTACATACCGCTTGTCGCTTGATACTCATTTTACCGTGTTCACTTTGCATGCTATGCTTGCTTCTATGCCTTTGCCATGCAATTGTGACCCTTGCTTGCATCTACCCATGATTCACAATTATGCTACTCCTATGTGTATTTGCATGCTTGGTGGAGATCCTTGTTGCTATTGCCATGTTCATCATGTGCCTCATACTATTGATGCTATTTTGCTCATATCCTCCTTTCATGCTTGTGCTATGTCATGTGAGTTATTCATGCACACTATTTGCACACATGACATACTTGACATGATTCCTTCTAGTACGTTGCATCTTCGCACTACTAGCTTGCTTGCCTTGATTCATATGATTGCTTGCTTTGTCGCATCACCCATGTTCCTTACTCGCTTTCTTGGGTTGATGACATATATGCTCGTGCCTCTCACTTGATACATCTTGTTCATTGTCGCTTGCCTCCAATTATGCTTATTGATCTTGGAGACTTGGACACCTTACTTGTGATGCATGCTTGTTTGATTGAGCCTATTGAATTTGGTTGTTCTTGCATTATATGCCTCCATACTATAAAATGCTCCCTTGTCCTTTCTTATGATGAGCATGATGCATACACTTGTTGGGTATTTTACCACACGAATGATAGGTTTTCCGCTAACCTCATTTGTTTTTCCGAGTGTTTGTCATGTTCTTTCATGTTGAAGGATTCATAAGGTGATACTGTCATGACACAATTTGGTCATGTGAAGGCATGCATGATGTGCAACACCAACATTTGCGAGAATCTCCTAAAGGTGAACTCTTTCCCTTTGAGTCATCCTCAAATATGCATATTGGATGGGTCACTCTTTCGTTGTTGTTTCCTTCTTCTTGTCTACATGTTACATCTATTGGATGGAGGACCGACATTGGAGATGGAACCCATGGACCTTGAAGTTGAGGAGCGCTCGGACTTATTGGATGCACCTTCGAACCTCCACTCATGCCACGACATCGAGCATTGGTATACCAACACCTCCATATTTGTTGATTGTGTTCACACATGTCATGCTCGATGGACATATCCTACACATGACAAATTTGCATCTTATGCATGGATTGACTCACATCATGATTGCCTTGTTGCATCTTGTATTCCCATGTCATCCATGATATATGAGCTTGTGCACTTTCTTAGCAAATTTGTTGTGATCTTCCTTGATGGCATATTCATACATCATGATCATATTGCCCATCATCAATTGCATGATCACATACTCATCTTGAGCATCCATTGCCATATTCATGCTATTGATAAACCGTCTCACTATGACATCATTTTGCACCGTGGTTGTATTGATCATATTCACAACACATTTGTGTGCATAATGAATGCTTTTGCTCCCATGAATGCTTTGCATACCATTCCATCTGTTTTGGATAAGCTTCATGCACCTTGTCATTATCAATCTTGTCGCACGGACTCATTCTTACATGATGGACACTTTGTGTGCGCTAACCATTGTATTTCCGAGTGTCGTTTGTGTTTGCTCTTTTTGCATGTGTACCACTCCGGAGACAACTTGGAGTACTTGGATTGCGCCATGTCTTCCACTTCGTCGAACTACAAGTCCGTCCACGACAACCGTTTGCATGGTGATGAGGATCACGATCCAAGGTCGGATCGTTCCCAAGGGAGGGGAGATGATGCGGAGCATCCTGCGATCATCCCCATGTACACTCGAGCATACGTCATTGGACACAAGGTGAACTCGCTCCTTTCTGAATCTTCCCTTTCCGCATGTAAGACATTGATGCTATTTCAAGCGCGGACCTTATGCATACTCAGGTACACCCGAGGAGACCATGGAGAGCCCAAGGACCAAGGCCAAGCGTGCATGGAAGTGAAGGAAGGAGAAGGAAGAAGGGCCAGCTGCTACAGCGGCCGGACATCCGGCCCCGGCCCGAGCCCCGGAAATCCGGCATCGGCCATCCAGAGAGCACCGCAAAGGTCCAGCGCCGCCCGGACATCCGGCCATCACCCCGGACATCCGGCTCCTCCCGAAGCCCCGGACATCCGGCCCCTTTGCCCGGATATCTAGCCCCTCCATCACCGAATGCATCTGGAAGACCCAGGCCAGCCCAGACATCCGGCCCGTCGCGAAGCCTCGGACATCTGGCCCCCAGCCCGGACATCCGGCGCCTGTCTGCGCACAGTGAATGGGCCAAGGGCCCATGTATCCCTCTTTCCCACTTACCCCTTCGTGGCTTAGACTATATATACTCCCCCACCTCCTTCTAGTTAGGGTTAGCGTTGTGATAGCTCATTTGAGAGATAGAGCTTCGCTCATCCATATCGGATCTACTCCATGAGAGAGACCGCGGCCCCTCTACGAAGAAGATCCACCTTGGATTCAAGACCCCTCATGGGAAGATCCCCTTGTGGATTCAAGACCTCCTCACGGAGAAGAACCGGTTACCTCTTGTATCGTCCGTTGTTGACTTTGGATCTTGTATCTCTCTTTGTGTTTCGAGGATCTAGCACATGTGTGATCATACTTGTTGGTTTGAGTGTTCTCTTGTGTTCCCCTCGTGATTTTCCCCTCGTTTCCCTCCTCGTGTTCTTCGCGTTCTTTGCGGGATCCGCTCCTTTCGTGAAAGATCGAGCTAGTAGGGTTCTACCTTACATCATATCCCTTGAGTTCCAAGATTATGTCCTCATTTGGTGGGAACAAATCATAGAGCGCCGAGAGGCAAGAGGTGAACCACCCATCACTACTTGGGCGCAAATGAAGGATTTCATGAGAGCATGCTTCGTACCTACCTACTACAACCGCGACCTCTTCAAGAAACTCCAACAACTCAAGCAAGGAACAAAGAGCATTGAAGAATACTACAAGGAGATGGAGATTGCAATGATAAGAGCCAATGTCACGGAAGATGATGAGCAAACAATGGCACGTATCTTGAACGGACTCAATCACCCTATCAAGAAGATCGCCGACTTCCAACCATACTCAAATCTCATCGAGCTAGTGCACCAAGCTACCAAAGCGGAGCGCCAAGTGCAAGATGATTTCAACTATGCCAAGTTCACATCCAAGTCCTACGGCTTCTCCAATAACCAAGCTTCAACAACTCCCACACCGACTACAGGACCTTCTACTTCCAACATCAACAAGTCGACCTCCAAGAAAGCTTCGTCAACTACAAGCCATCCTCCTACGAGCAACTTCAAGCCGAGAGCTTCATCATCATCAACCCCAACCAATGAGATCGTCAAGACGAGTTCCTTCAAGTGTTTCACTTGCGGAGGCCGAGGCCACAAGTCCTACGAGTGCACCAACAAGCGAACCATGGTCTTCAACGACGATGGCACTTATGACTCCATGAGCGAAGGCGAAATGGAAGCCCTCGAGCAAGTCACCATGCACCACCAAGTGAACAATGAAGAAGAACAAGTCTTTTGTGATGAAGACTCAAGTCCCGCACTTGTTGTCTCCAAAGTCTTGACTCTCCAACATCACCAAGAAGAAGACCAACGATGCCACATATTCCACACTAAGGCCGGCATCAATGGACGATCCGTCAAGGTCATCATCGATGGAGGGAGTTGTCATAATCTCGCAAGTGAAGAACTTTGCTCCAAGCTCCAATTGCACAAGATGAAGCATCCACATCCATACAAAGTGCAATGGCTTAGTGACTCCGGCACTATCCAAGTCGAGCACCGAGTACAAGTCTCCTTCAAGATCGGTGCCTACGAAGACACCTTGGAATGCGACGTCGTTCCAATGACCGTTTATCATCTTCTCCTTGGACGGTCATGGCAATTCGATAGAGGAGTCGTACACAATGGCCGAACGAACCACTACATGTTCAAGATGAAGGGCAAGGAGTACGTCCTCCGTCCAATGTCGCCAAGTCAAGTGATCGCCGACAAGCAAGCCACCCATGGTGGAGATCATAGTGAGAGAGCGAGCCACCAAAACGAAAGTGAGCACCACAAGCCAAAATTGAGTGCCTCCACGATGAGCGAAAACAAGAACCTAGTTCTATTTGCCACCAAACGTGAGATGAGAGAAGTGTGTGAGAACCCATCTAGTGTCCTACACTACGTCCTCGTGTGCAAGGAGAATGCATCACAAACTAACACTTCTCACACTCTTCCTCTAGTGTTGTCTTCTCTTTTGCAGGAATTTCAAGATGTTTTTCTCGATGAGCTACCTCCGGGTGTACCTCCTCTACGAGGCATTGAGTACCGAATCGACCTCATCCCCGGAGCACCTCTTCCAACAAAGCTCCATACCGTGGCAACCCCAACGAAGCAAAAGAAATTCAAAGGCAAGTAAAGCATCTCATAGACCATGGACATGTGCGTGAAAGTTTGAGTCCTTGTGCCGTTTCGGTCATTCTTGTGCCAAAACGTGATGGTAGTTTTCGCATGTGCTCCGATTGTAGACCTATCAATGCTATCACCGTTCGCTATAGGTATCCCATTCCACGCCTAGATGATATGCTTGATGAGCTTAGCGGTGCCACTATATTTTCCAAAATTGATCTTAAGAGTGGTACTATCAAATCCACATACAAGAGGGTGATGAATGGAAAACCGCCTTCAAAACCATGTTTGGTTTGTATGAGTGGGTAGTCATGCCTATGGGTCTTTCAGAAGCACCGGGCACTTTTATGTGCCTTATGAATCATGTCTCTCGCCCTTACATTGGTATATTTGTTGTGGTCTACTTTGATGACATTCTTGTGTTTAGCAAATCTATCAAAGAGCATGTCACCCATGTCCGCACCGTTTTGCAAACTCTTAGAAAAGAGCGCCTCTAAGCTAATATGGAGAAATGCCTTTTTGGTGTTGATAAGCTCGTTTTCTTGGGTTTTGTTGTTTCTTCTAAGGGTGTTCATGTTGATGAGTCCAAGATTAATGCTATTAAGACTTGGCCGCAACCAACCAACTTGCATCAAGTGCGTAGTTTTCTTGGCCTTGTGGGTTTCTATCATCGCTTTGTGAAGGATTTTAGCACCATTGCTTCGCCTTTGCATGCTTTCAGCAAGAAGAATGCACCTTTTGTTTGGGGACCATCCCAAGATATCGCATTCAATGAGCTTAAGAATTTGCTTACTCATGCTCCCGTGCTTGCTTTACCAAACTTCGACAAGCCTTTTGGAATTCATTGCGATGCTAGTGGGAATGGCATAGGAGATGTGTTAACGCAAGAGAAGTGCCCCATAGCTTAATTTAGTGAGAAACTTTCTGGAGCGCAACTCAATTATCCCATCTATGACAAAGAGCTATATGCTTTAGTCTGCGTTTTGCATGAATGGGAACATTACCTTCGTCCCCATGAGTTTATCATTCATACCGATCATGAGACTCTCAAGTATCTTAAGGGACAAACTAAGTTGAACAAGCGTCATGCTAAATGCAGAGAATTTATTGAGTCTTTTCCCTATGTCATCAAGTACATCAAGGGTAAAGAAAACATCGTAGCGCATGCTCTTTCCCGCATATGCATGCTTGTCACACAACTTGAGTTAGATGTCATTGGCTTCGAGCATATCAAAGACTTGTATGAGCATGATGCAACTTTTGCTACTCCTTATGCCAAGTGTTTGTCGAATACATCTTGGGAACGCTATTACATCAAAGACGGCTATCCTATGAGAGCTAACAAACTTTGCATCCCCGAGTCGTCTCTTCGTTTGTTGCTTTTGCAGGAACCGCATGGAGGAGGCTTAATGGGACACTTCGAACGCTATTACATCAAAAACTTTGCAGGAATCGCATGGAGGAGGCTTTTGCAAGAATCGTTTGTTGCTTCGCCGTGCTCTCGAAGAGCTACTTTTGGCCAAAGATGTTTCGGGACGTCAATCGCTTCACCAACTGGTGTTCTACATATCGCAAAGCTAAGTCCAAAGCTCAATCTCATGGTCTCTATATGTCTTTACCAATTCCATACCAACCATGGGAAGACATCAGCATGGACTTTGTACTTGGTTTGCCTAGAACTCGAAATGGGAAAGATTCCATATTTGTCATTGTGGACCGTTTCTCAAAAATGGCACATTTTATTCCTTGCCACAAGATAGATGATGCTTCACATGTTGCTAATCTCTTTTGTAGGGAAATTTTGCATCTCCATGGTGTGCCAAAAACCATCGTCTCGGACCGCGATATCAAGTTCCTTAGCTACTTTTGGAAGACCCTATGCACCAAGCTCAGAATCAAGCTACTCTTCTCCACGGCGTACCATCCTCAAACCGACAGCCAAACGGAGGTGACAAACCGCACACTTTCCGCTCTACTTCGAGTACTCATCAAGAAGAACATCAAGGAGTGGGAGGAGTGTCTATCCATCGCCGAGTTCGCCTACAACCGAGCAAGACACTCAACAACTGATAGAGGCTAAGGTGTCCCGATGTTTCGATGAGATGGTGGCTATCGTTTTCTGTGGGAGTCGACTTTGACGATCCGACTACGAACGTGCGAGACGTCGCGCCTTAGCAATCGCTAAACCAACTTCCGAGGGTTATTGACCACGCCGGAGCACGATCAACCTGACCACGAGGGTCTGTTTCCTGTGAGCAAACAAAGAACAAGCAAGAAACTGAGATTGCAATCTGGATATTGCGAATATAAGATGAAAGCTTTATTGATCAAGGTGGGGTTCAGTGACGTCTTGGTCTGGTCGTTGGACACAAACGAAGTACGCGAAGTTGCAGCTATGGCGAACTTTTAATGTAAACAAAACCCAAAGTCTAAACGACGCCCTAAGGGCTGTATATATGGAGGAAGAGGGGGGGAATTTCGTGGCCCTTGAGGGTGGGGTCCGAAACCAACCCTAACTCTTGTTTCCCCACACATACGGACTCTAAAAATAGCCTATACTTAAGTATTTCGAAATTACATGGGCCTGGCCCATTAATAAGGTGACGCAGCACCTAGAATAGCCTATGGACGAATATTATGAAGTGGCATCTTGTATATTTCGTCCAAGGCTTCATGCACTCCTTATGGCGGCTTAAAAGCCCTGAAATCATCACTTGTAACTCCGTTCTTGATCCCCTTGCGCATGCCACCAACTCCATGTGTGTTCTTGCTCCAATGTTCATCCTTCTCCAAGCTAGGCCCTTCATTTGTAAGCAAAACAAATGTAATTTAGGCAGCATCATAATCTCATGAACATTAGAATCATTACCAAGAAACGAAAGTACCTGGTAATTTAATTGGCGTGCGCGAGCTCTAGTAATTGGTCCAGTATATGTAACAGTAGGGGCTGTGGGTGTAACAATGGTATTGATGTCCTCATCATCCTCCCCTTCTTGAAATGAAGTCGTCCTCGACGGAAGCGCATCTTCCTCACCCAAATAAGGCTTCAAATCTGCAATGTTAAAAGTGGGACTAACCCCAAAATCTACAGGTAGCTCAAGTTTATATGCATTATCATTTATTTTCTCTAACACCTTAAAAGGACCATCAGCACGTGGCATTAGCTTTGATTTGCGCAGATTAGGAAATCTATCTTTACCCAAATGTAACCAAACAAGATCTCCAGGCGCAAACACAACATGTTTTCTACTCTTATCTCCAGCAAGTTTATATTTAGCATTCATACGCTCAATGTTTTTCTTAGTTAACTCATGCAGTTTTAAAATCAATTCAGAACGTTCTCTAGCATCAAAATTAACCTTCTCTGAAGATGGAAGAGGCAACAAATCAATAGGTGCACGAGGTAGGAAACCATACACAATTTCAAAAGGGCACATCTTAGTAGTAGAATGCAATGAACGATTATAAGCAAATTCAATATGAGGCAAGCATTCTTCCCACATTTTCTTGTTATTCTTCAAAACAGCCCTAAGCATAGTAGACAATGTTCTATTGACTACTTCAGTTTGTCCATCAGTTTGGGGGTGACAAGTAGTACTAAAAAGCAGCTTAGTCCCCAACTTAGCCCATAAACATATCCAAAAGTGGCTAAGAAATTTAGTATCACGATCTGAAACAATAGTATTTGGCACACCATGTAAGCAAATAATTTCACGAAAGAACAAATCAGCAACATTAACAGCATCATCGCTTTTATGACATGGTATAAAGTGTGCCATTTTCGAGAACCTATCCACGACAACAAATATGCTATCCCTCCCCTTCTTTGTTCGAGGTAAACCTAAAACAAAGTCCATAGATATATCCTCCCAAGGAAAACTAGGTACAGGCAAAGGCATATATAAACCATGAGGATTGAGTCGTGACTTAGCTCTTTGACATGTAGTGCAGCGAGCAACAAAACGCTCAACATCCCGTCTCATCTTTGGCCAAAAGAAATGTGTAGCAAGTATATCCTCCGTCTTCTTGACGCCAAACTGTCCCATTAATCCTCCTCCATGCGCCTCCTGCAACAACAAAAGACGAATGGAGCTAGCTGGAATGCATAGCTTGTTAGCACGAAACACAAATCCATCGTTAAGAACGAACTTGTTCCAACTTCTCCCTTCCTTACAATTCTGCAATACATCTTTAAATTCAGCATCATGAACATATTGATCTTTGATGGTCTCCAAACCAAATATTTTAAAGTCAAGTTGTGAAAGCATAGTATAACGACGAGACAAGGCATCAGCAATAACATTTTCTTTACCCTTCTTGTGTTTAATGACATAAGGGAAAGTCTCAATGAATTCAACCCATTTAGCATGTCTACGGTTCAGTTTTGCTTGACTTTTAATGTGTTTCAAAGATTCATGATCAGAATGTATAACAAATTCCTTGGGCCATAAATAATGTTCCCATGTTTCTAAGGTCCGAACAAGAGCATATAATTCTTTATCATAAGTAGAATAGTTCAGACTAGGCCCACTCAATTTTTCAGAAAAGTATGCAACAGGTTTTCCATCTTGTAATAACACACCTCCTAATCCAATTCCACTAGCATCACATTCAAGCTCAAAAGTCTTATTGAAATTAGGAAGTTGGAGTAAAGGAGCATGTGTCAACTTATCTTTCAATACCGTGAAGGCTTCTTCCTGTGCGATACCCCAAACAAAAGGCACATCCTTCTTTGTAAGCTCGTTGAGAGGTGCAGCAATGGTGCTGAAATCTCTCACAAAACGCCTATAGAAACCAGCGAGGCCAAGGAAACTACTCACTTGTGTGACCGTTTTGGGCTGCGGCCAACTCTCAATAGCTTCAATCTTGGCTTTATCAACTTCAATTCCCTGTGGAGTAACAACATAGCCAAGAAAACATACTCGGTCGGTGCAAAAGGTGCACTTTCAAAGGTTTCCAAACAAACGTGCATCACGTAGAGCAATAAAAACAGCACGTAAATGTTCCAAATGTTCCTCCAAAGATTTGCTATAAATCAATATGTCATCAAAGTAAACTACCACAAATCGTCCAATGAAAGCACGTAAAACTTCGTTCATTAACCTCATGAAAGTACTAGGTGCATTAGTTAACCCAAAAGGCATGACTAATCACTCATATAATCCAAACTTAGTTTTAAATGCTGTTTTCCATTCATCTCCCAATTTCATACGAATTTGATGGTATCCACTACGCAAATCAACTTTGGAGAATATTGTAGAGCCACTCAATTCATCAAGCATATCATCTAGCCTAGGAATAGGATGACGATAACGAATAGTAATATTATTTATGCCTCTACAATCAACGCACATACGCGACGTACCATCCTTTTTCGGCACTAAAATGATAGGAACAGCACAAGGACTAAGGGATTCGCGTATATAACCTTTGTCGAGCAGTTCTTGTACTTGACGCATAATCTCCTTCGTCTCCTCTGGATTGGTACGGTATGGTGCACGGTTGGGTAGCGAAGCACCGGGAATTAAGTCAATTTGATGCTCAATCCCTCGAATAGGTGGTAATCCCGGTGGCACATCTTGTGGAAATACGTCAGCAAACTCCTGCAAAATGTTAGTGACAGCAGGTGGCAAAGAGGGAGGCACGTCCTCGAATGAAGATAATGCCTCTTTGCACACAAAAGCATAGCAAACAGATTTGCTAAAATCTAGCTCATCAATATCAGATTTGGTGGCAAGTAAACATGCACTTTTCAATTTAATTTCAGAAACAATAGTAGATGGTTTATTATTAGACTTCTTTTGGTGCTCAAATTCTTTTGCCACAATCTGATTTCACTCTTATTTGTCTCCTGTTTTGCTTTATTAGCTCTATTAATATCATCTTTCAAAATGGAATCAGGAGTCATAGGAAGCAAAGTAATATTTTTATCGTTATGAACAAGAGTATACTGATTGTTTCTACCATGGTGTACAGAATTTTTATCAAATTGCCATGGTCTACCAAGTAATAAGGAACATGCTTGCATAGGTACCACATCACAATCAACATAGTCAGCATATGTAGATGATAGAGGCGGGGTGTCCCGATCTTTCGATGAGATGATAACTATCGATTTGGTGGAGACGACTTTGACGATCCGACTACAAACGTGCACGACGTTGCGCCTTAGCAATCGCTAAACCAACTCCGAGAGGTTATTGATCACGCCGGAGCACAATCAACCTGACCACGAAGGTCTATTCCTGCAAGCAATCGAAGAACAAGCAAGAATATGATAAAAGCAATCTGAATATTGTGAGTATATATGAAGTATTGATAAAGGTGGGGATCCGTAAGCGGTCTTGGTCTGGTCGTTGGACACAAACGAAGTACACGAAGTTGCAATGGCTAACTTTTAACTAAACAAATCCCAAGGAAAAGCTACTAGATGGATCTACTTATATAGGAGCAAGGGGTGGCGGCCAAGGAGGTGGGAGGACGTCCCAAGGCAGCCTAAAACTAAATCTAGGTCGTACAGGGCCAATGGGCCCAAGTGGAGGTGATGTAACACCTTTGGACTTGTAGTTTGACTCGGATTCTGCTGCAGCATCAGATTGTTTCGTCCACAACTCAACGCTCCGGACGAATTTGAAGGTGATTCCAATTGGGTTGGAAAGTGCACGAAATCTAGTTTCCAACAAAAAAAGAATCACCCAATTCGGAGTCCGTATGAAAAACTTGTGTGCGTTTTGAGTCAGGTGTGTCTGTGCAGTCCGAATCTGAATCCAGAACGTGATAGACTTGGACTCTATCCTCTCTTGGGCCAAAAGTGACGTGAGAGAACTTTTTGGACAGCAAATAAACATCTCTTTATTCCTTATCTTCATATGTGGATTGTACAAATGTCCCATACACCTGCAATTAGACAAAACACAAAAGTGTGTGAAGTATTTTTGTTCTGGATAACATAAATAGATTATTGAATAGTTTGCACTAGAAATCACTTGACAAATATGCATATATGCAATATTTTTGGTCATATCCAAGGTAGTCATGTCCTCATCATCCTCCCCTTCTTGAAAATAAAGCCGTCCTCGGCGTTGCTTAATCTGAAATGTGGCTAACAAAAGAGACAAGGTGTACATGTTGTATATGTATATGTCATCCATTTTTACTTCCCTTGAATTTTGCATATATGACACATGAATAGATGAGTAACTTGCATAGTTCATAAAATCTAAAGCCAAAAAATTAGCACACGAAGTAGAAGGCATGAAAATATTGCAACTCAGTTTGCACATATAAGTGAAGCTCTTATTCATTTCAAAAGATTGACAATGTTCATCATTAAACCATCCCAACATTGGTGAATAAACCTTACTTGCATCAAATTTACATGCTACAACATGCTTAAATACGCAAACATGCAATAAGTCATTCAACACAGAATCATCACCAAGATTAGAGGTCATATCAAAATGATTAAACATTGGTTCTTTTGCATCAATAGTTAATTCAATGGGTGCACTCAAAATTGTTGGTATTTCAGTTGTTTGATCACATGGCAAAGTCAAATTATCAACGTAGTCCTCTAAAATAGGTGGTGTGATCAAAGTAGTGGGTAGCTCATCAGATGGTGCATTCAAATTGACAAGGCATTCATCATTCTCATGTAGAGATGGAAGATCAGTACCTTTGTCATTACCTCTTATGATCAACTCAGATGATGTAGCCACTCTCGGGGGCGATGTGTCACATGGAGGAGGTGATGTAG
Source organism: Triticum dicoccoides (assembly GCF_002162155.2). Classification (NCBI taxonomy): domain Eukaryota; kingdom Viridiplantae; phylum Streptophyta; class Magnoliopsida; order Poales; family Poaceae; genus Triticum; species Triticum dicoccoides. The sequence continues at coordinate 81,754 of NW_021237225.1, read as the reverse complement.
TCCTGACAACAACGGATGTGGTTGTCATAGTATGCTTAGTAGTTGAAGGAACAATCATATCAACTCTTGGAATGTGCACCGTGCGCTTGTTCTCCTCGTGGCCAACACGTCGTTTTATTTCCTGTTCAGCTTTGCAAGCAAGATGAAACAAATGGTCCATAGGATAACACTCTTCATGAATTAGTATCTCTTGAATATCATGGTTTAATCCTCCCCAAAATCTATCCATAAAATCATCTTCACTTTCTTCTAAAGAGGAATGCAACAAGGTAGTTTGTAAATCATCATATATTTTGTTACAGTTTCACTACCTTGTTTTAAGTGTTGCAACTTCTTAATCATGTCACGAGTATAATGAGCAGGGACGAAAGTATGTCGCATGGCAAGTTTCAAATCATCCCAAGTAGTAGGTATATAATCAGGGTGTAACCGACAATATTCACTCCACCAAACCAAAGCATAACCAGTGAAAGAACCAACCGCAACCTTAACCTTTTTATGTTCATCAAAATTATGGGAAGCAAATATATTTTTTATGTCGAACTCCCATTCAATATATAAAGCAGGTTTAAAACGACCATTAAATGGTGGTATAGATACATTAACCTGATCATGTGCATTTGGATGTTTGTGCACCTCTCGTGACGGTTGTGGTATTTGCAAAGGTGGTGGCACGTCTCCCGCGATCGACAAAGCCCATGAATTGACTCTGGATCCTGTCATGATTAGTAGAACAAGAAACAAAACCCAAAAATAATGTTCCTATAACTACTAGGATGTGGTGGTAAAACGCTCACAGTAAAGCAAATATCAATGTCTTACAAGTTCTTACCATGCAGCAGGCGGTGATCGGCAACCGGCGGTGTCAAGTAACTCCGAATATTGAGTAAAGCGATTGCCAGGGGAGCGTACGTATACACGGTGTAGAAATATGTGGAGCTGGGTTGGCTATATATGGTAGCAAAAGATTAGCAATAATCAATTCAAAGATGCAATGTTGAATAAACGCTCAACGACGGTACTGTGCTGGTCCTAGGCTAGACCGGACTAGAGACGCGAGCCTAGAACACTAATGCGGTCACGGCGTAGCACAACTAGCATCAATGAAGGATACTAAGTAGCTCTTGACAGCAAGATATAAGTGAAGATCACAACGGCAGTGAAGATAATGATGAAAAACAACTGCCAAGCAGGATATACAACAACTCTCTCTCCAACTTTCCTCTTGAAAAGTTTGAGACAATTTTCTGATAAATTCTTTCAAAGAATGCTACTAACTCAAGCTTTCCAATGCAAAAAGAATCACTCAATTCCGAGTTGATATGAGGAGTCAAAGAATTCTAAAATTAGCCTGAAAAATTGGAACAAGTTGTGTTCACGAACTTCGGAGGGCAAAAAGACCTATTTAGAAGCCGATTTTGAGGTGTAAAATATTGAACTTGCTTCTGCAACTATTTAGATGCGGCTCGTCGCTATCTTCAATTTGAGTACTCACAGAGCCAAAACTGACTTCGTATGAGGAAGATACACCTGTTTTACTGAACAGTGCGCAAAACAGATTCCAATCCGAATTCAGGTACGAGATTGATTCTAGATAGATCCAATTTTTTTTTCTCCTCTCTTTTTTTTCTCACACTTTTTTTTTCTTTTCCTTTCTTTTTTTTCTGAATTTTTTTTTACTTTTTTTTTCTCTAGTTTTTTTTCTCTATCTTTTTTTTCTCTCTCTCCCTCTTTCCAAAACAAACTAGATAAAATGTAGATTGGATCAAGCGAAGATGGGAATGATCTCAACTATGATTATGACAATGAATGGTGGGTAGCACGTGGAGGAAATTGATGGATGGGTGGTGGACAGCGGAAGGGATAATGATGCAGCGGCGACGTGACTAATGTGAACAGAACTCAAAACTCTAAACGACCTAGACACTAAGACCAGCAACTCGACACGACGATGCAACCGATAATTCAACTATGCAAGCAATGAAAAGAAAATTGCAAAGGCTCAGACTGGCTTGGACAAAGGATGAATAGATCTAACTCTTTTTTGTGGATTTTTCTTGGACAATAGGTACGAAAATAAATCTAATCTAGGAAAACTGGAAATTCTAACCGAGCAACCTGAAAACTGATACCACTTGATAGAGGCGGGGTGTCCCGATCTTTCGATGAGATGATAACTATCGATTTGGTGGAGACGACTTTGACGATCCGACTACAAACGTGCACGACGTTGCGCCTTAGCAATCGCTAAACCAACTCCGAGAGGTTATTGATCACGCCGGAGCACAATCAACCTGACCACGAAGGTCTATTCCTGCAAGCAATCGAAGAACAAGCAAGAATATGATAAAAGCAATCTGAATATTGCGAGTATATATGAAGTATTGATAAAGGTGGGGATCCGTCAGCGGTCTTGGTCTGGTCGTTGGACACAAACGAAGTACACGAAGTTGCAATGGCTAACTTTTAACTAAACAAATGCCAAGGAAAAGCTACTAGATGGATCTACTTATATAGGAGCAAGGGGTGGCGGCCAAGGAGGTGGGAGGACGTCCCAAGGCAGCCTAAAACTAAATCTAGGTCGTACAAGGCCAATGGGCCCAAGTGGAGGTGATGTAACACCTTTGGACTTGTAGTTTGACTCGGATTCTGCTGCAGCATCAGATTGTTTCGTCCACAACTCAACGCTCCGGACGAATTTGAAGGTGATTCTAATTGGGTTGGAAAGTGCACGAAATCTAGTTTCCAACAAAAAAAGAATCACCCAATTCGGAGTCCGTATAAAAAACTTGTGTGCGTTTTGAGTCAGGTGTGTCTGTGCAGTCCGAATCTGAATCCAGAACGTGGGAGACTTGGACTCTATCTTCTCTTGGGCCAAAAGTGACGTGAGAGAACTTTTTGGACAGCAAATAAACATCTCTTTATTCCTTATCTTCATATGTGGATTGTACAAATGTCCCATACACCTGCAATTAGACAAAACACAAAAGTGTGTGAAGTATTTTTGTTCTGGATAACATAAATAGATTATTGAATAGTTTGCACTAGAAATCACTTGACAAATATGCATATATGCAATATTTTTGGTCATATCCAAGGTAGTCATGTCCTCATCAGTAGAGATACTAAAATGCACACGAACAGTACGTGTTACCTTAACCTTGCCGCTGTTGTTGAACCATTGGATGTAGTAAGGATGTGGATGTGGTCTTGTGGTGAGAGATAGCTTCTCCACCATCTCCATGCTAGCAAAGTTATTGCAGCTCCCTCCATCTATGATCACGCGAACAGAACGTTTCTTCACAACTCCCTTTGTATGGAACAAATTATGCCTCTGATTTTGCTCAGCTTGTGTAACCTGCACACTCAAAACACGTTGAGCAACTAAACATTCATACCTGTCAGCATCTTCAGGAGCCATGTATTGCGTCTCATGATCAGAATCGTCTCCACCGTGTTCGTCACGTGTAATAAGAGCCAAAGTCTCCTCATCATAGTCACTAGCGGACTCATACCCACCATCCTCAGTAACAATCATCACACGCTTAGATGGGCATTCTCTCGCATAATGACCTCCACCCTTGCAACGTCGACAAATAATATCATGTGTTTGCCCTGTTGATGCCATGGATGAAGAAGAGCTCTTTGCAGGCCCAGAAGGTGTGCTCTTGGCAGATAGTGGTGATTGTGCCTGCTTTATTGTATCACGGTTGGAGGTGGCAGCCGACGGAGGCGCCGGTGTAGCAGAACGTGTGGAAGTAGATGATGCACGTGGTGTCCATGATGAAGGTCGACCTGCAGAAAAGTTAGTCCGCGCCAATGCCTGTCGATCCTGCACTTCACGTTCAGCTTTACAAGCAAGATGGAATAAACGAGTGATATTAGTATACTCCTTATACTCTAGAATCGTCTGAATATCTCTATTTAATCCACCCATAAAACGTGCAAGCATAGCTTCATTCTCCTCAACAATACCACATCTAATCATGCCAGTTTGTAATTCCTGATAATATTCTTCTACAGAATTTTTTCCCTGTCTTAAGTGCTGCAATTTTTGAAGTAATTCACGTTGATAATATGGTGGAACCCAACGAGTACGCATAGCAGTTTTCAAAGCAGCCCAAGTAGCCGGAATAGGATATAATCTACAATGGTTAGACCACCAAACACATGCAAAACTAGTGAATGCACAAACAGCAGCAGGAACACGTCTCTCCTCGGGATATTGTAAACATGTAAATCGTTGTTCAGTTTCTAACTCCCAAGTAAGATATATATCAGGAACATATCTACCCTCAAAAGGTGGAATATTCAATTTTAGTTCAGGGAGATGGTCATGATCTCGTACCTGAGGGTGAGCCCTACCATTGCCATTATTTGCATGTGGACGACCTGGTGGTTGTTGTGCTAGTGGTGGCACGTAGTTCTGATTTTGATCAACCTCATCCTCATAATCTCCCACATAATCATCCTCCTCCACATCAGCAGTAGGAGCCACAGAAGTATCAACAGCAGCACCAGCAGTTTGGCCCGACTGAAGAGGGACACGGCTCGCTCGGCGGAGGGCTGTTTCCAGACGTGGAGGTAGTCGGTGTTGTTGCCGTTGTTACAGAGGTGCGGCAGGAGCAGCCGGTGGTGGTGGTGGAAAACGCGAAAGCAATTCAGCAAACTTGTTATCGAGCTTTGTTTCAAACGTCTTCTCCATACCATCTATCTTCTCCATGGCCTCTTCAAATCTGTTTATCACATCTTGCACCTGTACACTCATCATTTGCTGAAACGTATCATGAAGCTCCTTGTTCGTCAAGTTCTCCCAGTCAGTCTCGTCGGATTGTGATCCTGGCATGGTTAGCAGCAATAGAAACACACAAGAATATGATCCTACAGACTACTAACAGGTGGTGGTGGTGGCGGGTGTCACAAATCTGTCAAGCAAATCTCAAATTCTTACCAGTTCTTACCCAGCAGCAGGCGGTGATCGGCAACCGTTATAGTCAAAACTCTCAAAAGCTTGGATAGAGCGATTGCCAGGGAGAGTCAAACGCACGACGTAGATGTATGTGGAGCTGGGAAGGCTTATAGTATGGTAGCAAAAAGGGTCAGCAATAATCAATTCAGAGATGCAAAGTTGAATAAACGCTCAACGACGGTACTGTGCTGGTCCTAGGCTAGACCGTGCTAGAGACGCGAGTCTAGAACACTGACAAAATCACGGCGCTGCACGTAAATAAGGGAAAAGCACACTCTGGAATTTTTTTTCGCTCTTTTTTTTGCGCTCTTTTTTTTGCGCTCCTCTTTTTTTTTGCGAAAAATCACTATAATGGCGAGTGTCTCAAAACTCTTCCCTCGTCAAACTGATAGGATGGGCACGAAATTTTTTTTTCACTTTTTTTTCGGAAATCAGTGCAGCGACGACGAAAAAGTGCGACAAAAAATCACTATGATGGCACGTGGCTCAAAAGACTCAGAAAAGCCTAAAAATAGGATAGGGAAAACAATTTTGCCCGTGAAATTTTTGGCCTAAAAACTGCCCGGGGGTCTCCAGACTCTTTTTTTTTTCCGAGACCTACGCAGGCAAGGAAACATGAATCGGAATCTAGATTGATCTCAAGAACAAACCTAATATGAGAAGAACTCGGATTGGTGGTGGATATATGGTTGTGGTATATGGCAGCGGTGGTGGTATATGGTAGCGGTGGTGGTATATGGATACAGATTGGTGGTGTTATATGGATACGGATTGGTGGTGGTATATGGATATGGATTCAGAGCGGTGGCGGATAAGCAAAAGTGGTAGATGGGCGATGATGATGGTGCGGCGGCGGCGTGACAACTTATGACCAGAACTCGAAACTCTAAAAGACTAGACTCTAAGACCAGCAACTTGACACGACGATGCAACCGCAAATTCAACAAAGCAAAAACCCTAAAAAGATTATGCAAAGGCTCAGATTGGTTCGGATATGATGAACTAACCCTAAATTTTTTTTGTGGCTTTTTCGTGGACTGTAGGTATGAAGAACAGACTCGATCTAATCTACGAAAAACTGTAAAATCTCACCGACCAACCTGGAAATCTGATATCACTTGATAGAGGCTAAGGTGTCCCGATGTTTCGATGAGATGGTGGCTATCGTTTTCCGTGGGAGTCGACTTTGACGATCCGACTACGAACGTGCGAGACGTCGCGCCTTAGCAATCGCTAAACCAACTTCCGAGGGTTATTGACCACGCTGGAGCACGATCAACCTGACCACAAGGGTCTGTTTCCTGCGAGCAAACGAAGAACAAGCAAGAAACTGAGATTGCAATCTGGATATTGCGAATATAAGATGAAAGCTTTATTGATCAAGGTGGGGTTCAGTGACGTCTTGGTCTGGTCGTTGGACGCAAACGAAGTACGCGAAGTTGCAGCTATGGTGAACTTTTAATCTAAACAAAACCCAAAGTCTAAACGACGCCCTAAGGGCTATATATATGGAGGAAGAGGGGGGGAATTTCGTGGCACCTAGAATAGCCTATGGACGAATATTATGAAGTGGCATCTTGTATATTTCGTCCCAGGCTTCATGCACTCCTTATGGCGGCTTAAAAGCCCTGAAATCATCACTTGTAACTCTGTTCTTGATCCCCTTGCGCATGCCACCAACTCCATGTGTGTTCTTGCTCCAATGTTCATCCTTCTCCAAGCTAGGCCCTTCATTTGTAAGCAAAACAAATGTATCCAATTTAGGCAGCATCATAATCTCATGAACATTAGAATCATTACCAAGAAATGAAAGTACCTGGTAATTTAATTGGCGTGCGCGAGCTCTAGTAATTGGTCCAGTATATGTAACAGTAGGGGCTGTGGGTGTAACAATGGTATTGATGTCCTCATCAACAACCGGCAAGTCCCCTTTCGAGGTCGTCTACGGATTCAATCCTTTGTCACCATTGGATATTCTACCTCTACCACTCCAAGAGCGAATCAATTTGGATGCAAGTGCAAGAGCGACCCATATCAAGAAGTTGCATGAAGATACTAGAAACTTCAACCACGCGCAGATGGACCATTCAAGGTGCTTGCATGCTACAAGAACAACGCTTACAAGATCAACATTCCTCGTGACAAGTACTCCGTGAGCGACATCTTCAACATCAAAGATCTCTCGCCCTACCATGGTGATGAGGATTTCGATCCGAGGACGGATCTTCCCCAAGGGAGGGGAGATGATGCGGAGCATCCCAAGATCATCCCCATGGACGCACCTACACCTCCAACAACACCACTTGGACCAATGACACGAGCCCGAGCCAAGGCTATCAAAGATAAGGTGAACTCACTCCTCTCCGAACTTCCACTTTCTATGCATGAGACATGGCTACTACCTAAGTCCGAGATGTTGTACATGATTAGGTACCAAGAGGGCCCTCCCGAAGATGCGCATGAAGGCGGACAAGTCCCCAAGTCCACGACTGAGGAGAACCAACAGAAGGAGCCAAGAGCATCTCCCAGGCCCCGGACATCCAGCCAAGGCCCCGGACATCCGGCCCCTAGAGCGCCTTCCTCTTCAGTTGCTCAGCCTCCAAGTGCCTACAGGCCCCGGACATCCGGCCTGCAAGCCCGGACATTCGGCCATTCCCGAGGCCCCGGATATCTGCCCCCCGCCCGGAAATCCGGACCCCCCCCCCCGAATCTGAGAGCAACATGGCCAGCTTCACCAGCCCGGACATCCGGCCCCCATAGCCCGGACACCTGGCCCTCCGCAAACACCCGGACGTCCGGCCTCCTGTCTACGGACAAAAAAGGGCCAAGGCCCGTGTATCCCTTTCTCCCCCTAGACTATATATACTCTATCCCGTACAACTTTCTAGGGTTAGTGTTGGTTTAGCTCGTACATAGAGATAGAGCTTCGCTCATCCACATCGGATCTACTCCTTGTGAGAGACTGCGGCCTCTTCGGAGAAGATCCCTTTGGATTCAAGACCTCCTTTCGGAGAAGAACTTCAAGACCTCCTCACGGAGAAGACCGGCTACCCTTGTATCGTCCTTAGTTGTCCGTGGATTCGTGTATCGTTCTATGTATCCGAGGATCTAGCACATGTGTGACTTGTTCTTGTTAGTTTGAGTGTTCCTCTTGTGTTTCCCCTTGTGTTTTCCCTCGTTTTCCTTCGTTTCCCTCTTTGTGTTCCTCGTGTTCTGATAGAGGCTAAGGTGTCCCGATGTTTCGATGAGATGGTGGCTATCGTTTTCTGTGGGAGTCGACCTTGACGATCCGACTACGAACGTGCGAGACGTCGCGCCTTAGCAATCGCTAAACCAACTTCCGAGGGTTATTGACCACGCCGGAGCACGATCAACCTGACCACGAGGGTCTGTTTCCTGCGAGCAAACAAAGAACAAGCAAGAAACTGAGTTTGCAATCGGGATATTGCGAATATAAGATGAAAGCTTTATTGATCAAGGTGGGGTTCTGTGACGTCTTGGTCTGGTCGTTGGACACAAACGAAGTACGCGAAGTTGCAGCTATGGCGAACTTTTAATCTAAACAAAACCCAAAGTCTAAATGACGCCCTAAGGGCTGTATATATGGAGGAAGAGGGGGGAATTTCGTGGCCCTTGAGGGTGGGGTCTGAAACCAACCCTAACTCTTGTTTCCCCACACATACGGACTCTAAAAATAGCCTATACTTAAGTATTTCAAAATTACATGGGCCTGGCCCATTAATAAGGTGACGCAGCACCTAGAATAGCCTATGGACGAATGTTATGAAGTGGCATCTTGTATATTTCTTCCAAGGCTTCATGCACTCCTTATGGCGGCTTCAAAGTCCTGAAATCATCACTTGTAACTCCGTTCTTGATCCCCTTGCGCATGCCATCAACTCCATGCGTGTTCCTGCTCCAATGTTCATCCTTCTCCAAGCTAGGCCCTTCATTTGTAAGCAAAACAAATGTATCCAATTTAGGCAGCATCATAATCTCATGAACATTAGAATCATTACCAAGAAACGAAAGTAACTCGTAATTTAATTGGCGTGCGCGAGCTCTAGTAATTGGTCCAGTATATGTAACAGTAGGGGTTGTGGGTGTAACAATGGTATTGATCTCCAGGCGCAAACACAACATGTTTTCTACCCTTATCTCCAGCAAGTTTATATTTAGCATTCATACGCTCAATGTTTTCCTTAGTTAACTCATGCATTTTTAAAATCAATTCAGAACATTCTTTAGCATCAAAATTAACCATCTCTGAAGATGGAAGAGGCAACAAATCAATAGGTGCACGAGGTAGGAAACCATACACATTTTCAAAAGGGCACATCTTAGTAGTAGAATGCGATGAACGATTATAAGCAAATTCAATATGAGGCAAGCATTCTTCCCACATTTTCTTGTTATATGTTCTATTGACTACTTCAGTTTGTCCATCAGTTTGGGGGTGACAAGTAGTACTAAAAAGCAGCTTAGTCCCCAACTTAGCCCATAAACATCTCCAAAAGTGGCTAAGAAATTTAGTATCATGATCTGAAACAATAGTATTTGGCACACCATGTAAGCGAATAATTTCACGAAAGAACAAATCAGCAACATTAACAGCATCATCGCTTTTATGACATGGTATAAAGTGTGCCATTTTCGAGAACCTATCCACGACAACAAATATGCTATCCCTCCCCTTCTTTGTTCGAGGTAAACCTAAAACAAAGTCCATAGATATATCCTCCCAAGGAACACTAGGTACAGGCAAAGGCATATATAAACCATGAGGATTGAGTCGTGACTTAGCTCTTTGACATGTAGTGCAGCGAGCAACAAAACGCTCAACATCCCGTCTCATCTTTGGCCAAAAGAAATGTGTAGCAAGTATATCCTCCGTCTTCTTGACGCCAAAGTGTCCCATTAATCCTCCTCCATGCGCCTCCTGCAATAACAAAAGACGAACGGAGCTAGCTGGAATGCATAGCTTGTTAGCACGAAACACAAATCCATCGTTAAGAACGAACTTGTTCCAAGTTCTCCCTTCCTTACAATTCTGCAATACATCTTTAAATTCAGCATCATGAACATATTGATCTTTGATGGTCTCCAAACCAAATATTTTAATGTCAAGTTGTGAAAGCATAATATAACGACGAGACAAGGCATCAGCAATAACATTTTCTTTACCCTTCTTGTGTTTAATGATGATGAGGAGATCAATACCATTGTTACACCCACAGCCCCTACTGTTACATATAATGGACCAATTACTAGAGCTCGCACACGCCAATTAAATTACCAGGTACTTTCGTTTCTTCGTAATGATTCTAATGTTCATGAGACTATGATGCTGCCTAAATTGGATACATTTGTTTTGCTTACAAATGAAGGGCCTAGCTTGGAGAAGGATGAACATTGGAGCAAGAACACACATGGAGTTGATGGCATGCGCAAGGGGATCAGGAACGGAGTTACAAGTGATGATTTCAGGACTTTAAAGCCGCCATAAGGAGTGCATGAAGCCTTGGACGAAATATACAAGATGCCACTTCATAATATTCGTCCATAGGCTATTCTAGGTGCTGCGTCACCTTATTAATGGGCCAGGCCCATGTAATTTCGAAATACTTAAGTATAGGCTATTTTTAGAGTCGGGATGTGTGGGGAAACAAGAGTTAGGGTTGGTTTCGGACCCCACCCTCAAGGGCCACGAAATTCCCCCCTCTTCCTCCATATATACAGCCCTTAGGGCGTCGTTTAGACTTTGGGTTTTGTTTAGATTAAAAGTTCGCCATAGATGCAACTTCGCGTACTTCGTTTGTGTCCAACGACCAAACCAAGACGTCACAGAACCCCACCTTGATCAATAAAGCTTTCATCTTATATTCGCAATATCCAGATTGCAATCTCAGTTTCTTGCTTGTTCTTCGTTTGCTCGCAGGTAACAGACCCTCGTGGTCAGGTTGATCGTGCTCCGGCGTGGTCAATAACCCCCGGAAGTTGGTTTAGCGATTGCTAAGGCGCGACATCTCGCACGTTCGTAGTCGGATCGTCAAGGTCGACTCCCACAGAAAACGATAGCCACCATCTCATCGAAACATCGGGACACCTTAGCCTGTATCAAGTGGTATCAGATTTCCAGGTTGCTCGGTGAGATTTTACAGTTTTCATAGATTAGATTGAGTCTGTTCTTCATACCTACAGTCCATGAAAAAGCCAGAAAAAAAATTAGGGTTAGTTCATCATATCCGAACCAATCTGAGCCTTTGCATAATCTTTTTAGGGTTTTTGCTTTGTTGAATTTGCGGTTGCATCGTCGTGTCAAGTTGCTGGTCTTAGAGTCTAGTCTTTTTAGAGTTTCGAGTTCTGGTCATAAGTTGTCACGCCGCCGCCGCACCATCATCATCGCCCATCTACCACTTTTGCTTATCCGCCACTGCTCTGGATCCATATCCATATACCACCACCAATCCGTATCCATATACCACCACCAATCTGTATCCATATACCACCACCGCTACCATATACCACCACCGCTGCCATATACCACAACCATATATCCACCACCAATCCGAGTTCTTCTCATATTAGGTTTGTTCTTGAGATCAATCTAAATTCCGATTCGTGTTTCCTTGCCTGCGTAGGTCTCGGAAAAAAAAAGAGTCTGGAGACCCCCGGGCAGTTTTTAGGCCAAAATTTTCACGGGCAAAATTTTTTTCCCTATCCTATTTTTAGGCTTTTCTGAGTCTTTTGAGCCACGTGCCATCATAGTGATTTTTTGTCGCACTTTTTCGTCGTCGCTGCCCTGATTTCCGAAAAAAAAGTGAAAAAAAAATTTCGTGCCCATCCTATCAGTTTGACGAGGGAAGAGTTTTGAGACACTCGCCAATTTAGTGATTTTTTGCAAAAAAAAAAAGAGGAGCGCAAAAAAAAGGAGCGCAAAAAAAAAGAGCGAAAAAAATAGTTCCGGAGTGTGCTTTTCCCTTATTTACGTGCAGCGCCGTGATTTTGTTAGTGTTCTAGGCTCGCGTCTCTAGCACGGTGTAGCCTAGGACCAGCACAGTACCGTCGTTGAGCGTTTATTCAACTTTGCATCTCTGAATTGATTATTGCTGACCCTTTTTGCTATCATACTATAAGCCTTCTGATGAGGACATCAATACAATTGTTACACCCACAACCCCTGCTGCTATACATACTGGACCAATTACTAGAGCTCGTGCACGCCAACTAAATTATCAGGTACTTTCGTTTCTTGGTAATGATTCTAATGTTCATGAGAATATGATGCTGCCTAAATTGGATACATTTGTTTTGCTTACAAATGAAGGGCCTAGCTTGGAGAAGGATGAACATTGGAGCAAGAACAAGCATGGAGATGATGGCATGCGCAAGGGGAACAAGAACGGAGTTACAAGTGATGATTTCAGGACTTTGAAGCCACCATAATGTGTGCATGAAGCCTTGGACGAAATATACAAGATGCCACTTCATAAATTTCGTCCCGAGGCTATTTTAGGTGCTGCGTCACCTTATTATTGGGCCAGGCCCATGTAATTTCGAAATACATAAGTATAGGCTATTTTTAGAGTCCGTATGTGTGGGAAAACAAGAGATAGGGTTGATTTCGGACCCCTCCACCAAGGGCCACGAAATCCACCCCCTCTTCCTCCATATATACAGCCCTTAGGGCATCGTTTAGACCTTGGGTTTTGTTTAGATTAAAAGTTCGCCATAGCTGCAACTTCGCGTACTTCGTTTGTGTTCAACGACCAGACAAAGGCGTCACAGAACCCCACCTTGATCAATAAAGCTTTCATCTTATATTCGCAATATCCAGATTGCAATCTCAGTTTCTTGCTTGTTCTTCGTTTGCTCGCAGGAAACAGACCCTCGTGGTCAGGTTGATCGTGCTCCGGCGTGGTCAATAACCTCTCGGAGTTGGTTTAGCGATTGCTAAGGCGCGACGTCCTCGCACGTTCGTAGTCGGATCGTCCAAGTCGACTTCCACCAAAGCGAAATCCACCATCTCATCGAAAGACGGGACACCTTTGCCTCTATCAAGTGGTATCAGATTTCCAGGTTGCTCGGTGAGATTTTACAGTTTTTCGTAGTTTAGATCGAGTCTGTTCTTCATACCTACAGTCCACGAAAAAGCCACAAAAAAAAATTAGGGTTAGTTCATCATATCCGAACCAATCTGAGCCTTTGCATAATCTTTTTAGGGTTTTGCTTTGTTGAATTTGCGGTTGCATCGTCGTGTCTAGTTGCTGGTCTTAGAGTCTAGTCTTTTAGAGTTTCGAGTTCTGGTCATAAGTTGTCACGCCGCCGCCGCACCATCATCATCACCCCTGCCATCTACCACCACCGCTTATCCGCCACCGCTTCGAATCCGTATCCATATACCACCACAGCTGTCATATACCACCACCGCTGCCATCTACCACCATATATCCACCACCAATCCGAGTTCTTGTCATATTAGGTTTGTTTTCGAGATCCATCTAGATTCCGATTCGTGTTTCCTTGCCGGAGTAGGTTTCGAAAAAAAAAAGAGTCGGGTAGCCACGCTCCGTTTAGGCCCAAAATTTTTCGAAAACGCATTTTTCGAAAAAAATTCTGGCTATCCTATTTTTAGGTGTTTCTGAGTGTTTTGAGACAGGTGCCATTATAGGAAGTTTTTTTTGACCCGTTTCCAGTTTTTGGGTCCGGGCAGTCGAAAAAAAAAATTGGTCGAAAAAATTTCGTGCCCATCCTGTCAGTTTGAGCTAGGAAGAGTTTTGAGACACTCGCCATTATAGTGATTTTTCGCAAAAAAAAAAGCAGCGCAAAAAAAAGAGCGCAAAAAAAAGAGCGAAAAAATAAAAAAATTCAGAGTGTGCTTTTCCCTTGTTTACGTGCCGCGCCGTGATTTTGTTAGTGTTCTAGGCTCGCGTCTCTAGCACAGTCTAGCCTAGGACCAGCACAGTACCGTCGTTGAGCGTTTATTCAACTTTGCATCTCTGAATTGATTATTGCTGACCCTTTTTGCTACCATATTATAAGCCTTCCCAGCTCCACATACATCTACGTCGTGCGTTTGACTCTCCCTGGTAATCGCTCTATCCAAGCTTTGAGAGTTTTTGACTACAACGGTTGCCGATCACCGCCTGCTGCTGGGTAAGAACTGGTAAGAATTTGAGATTTGCTTGACGGATTTGTGACACCCACCACCACCACTTGTTCGTAGTCTGTAGGATCATATTCTTGTGTGTTTCTATTGCTGCTAACCATGCCAGGATCACAAGCCGACGAGATTGACTGGGAGAATTTATCGAACAAGGAGCTTCATGATAAGTTTCAGCAAATGATGACTGAACAGGTGCAAGATGTGCTGAACAATTTTGAAGAGGCCATGGAGAAGATCACTGGCTTTGAGAAGACGTTCGAAACAAAGCTCGATAACAAGTTTAATGAATTGCTCGCGCGTATTCCACCACCACCACCCGCTGCAGCTAACGCACCTCTCCAACAACAACAACAACAACAACGACTACCTCCACGTCGCGAAGCAGACCTCCGCCGAGCAAGCCGTGTTCCTCTTGCGTTTGGCCAAACTGTTGGTGCTGCTGTTGATACTTCTGTGGCTCCTGCTGCTGATGCGGAGGAGGATGATTATGTGGGAGACTATGAGGATGAGGTTGATCAAAATCAACACTACGTGCAGCCACCTGTACCACCACCAGCAGGTCGACCTCAGGTATATATTCGTAATGGTAGGCCTGCACCACCACCTCAGGTACGAGATGATGTCCATATTCCTAAACTGAAATTGAATATTCCACCATTTGAGGGTAGATATGTTCCTGATATATATCTTACTTGGGAGTTAGAAACTGAACAACGATTTACATGTTTACAATATCCTGAGGAGAGACGAGTTGCTGCTGCCGTTTGTGCTTTCACTAGTTTTGCATGTGTATGGTGGTCTGAACATTGTAGATTATATCCTATTCCAACTACTTGGGCTGCTTTGAAAACTGCTATGCGTACGCGTTGGGTTCTGCTGTCACTAACATTTTGCAGGAGTTCGCTGACGTTTTTCCACAAGACGTGCCACCGGGATTACCGCCTATTCGAGGGATTGAGCATCAGATCGACTTAATTCCCGGTGCTTCACTGCCAAACCGTGCACCATACCGTACCAATCCAGAGGAGACGAAGGAGATTATGCGTCAAGTACAAGAGCTTCTCGACAAAGGTTATATACGCGAATCCCTTAGTCCCTGTGCTGTTCCTATTATTCTAGTGCCGAAAAAGGATGGTACATCACGTATGTGTGTTGATTGTAGAGGCATTAATAATATTACTATTCGTTATCGTCATCCTATTCCTAGGCTAGATGATATGCTTGATGAATTGAGTGGCTCTACAATATTCTCCAAAGTTGATTTGCGTAGTGGCTACCATCAAATTCGTATGAAATTGGGAGATGAATGGAAAACAGCATTTAAAACTAAGTTTGGATTATATGAGTGGTTAGTCATGCCTTTTGGGTTAACTAATGCACCTAGTACTTTCATGAGATTAATGAACGAAGTTTTACGTGCTTTCATTGGACGATTTGTGGTAGTTTACTTTGATGACATATTGATTTATAGCAGATCTTTGGAGGAACATTTGGAACATTTACGTGCTGTTTTTATTGCTCTACGTGATGCACGTTTGTTTGGTAACCTTGGGTGATAGAGGCAAAGGTGTCCCGTCTTTCGATGAGATGGTGGATTTCGCTTTGGTGGAAGTCGACTTTGACGATCCGACTACGAACGTGCGAGGACGTCGCGCCTTAGCAATCGCTAAACCAACTCCGAGAGGTTATTGACCACGCCGGAGCACGATCAACCTGACCACGAGGGTCTGTTTCCTGCGAGCAAACAAAGAACAAGCAAGAAACTGAGATTGCAATCTGGATATTGCGAATATAAGATGAAAGCTTTATTGATCAAGGTGGGGTTCTGTGACGCCTTTGTCTGGTCGTTGAACACAAACGAAGTACGCGAAGTTGCAGCTATGGCGAACTTTTAATCTAAACAAAACCCAAGGTCTAAACGATGCCCTAAGGGCTGTATATATGGAGGAAGAGGGGGTGGATTTCGTGGCCCTTGGTGGAGGGGTCCGAAATCAACCCTATCTCTTGTTTCCCCACACATACGGACTCTAAAAATAGCCTATACTTATGTATTTCGAAATTACATGGGCCTGGCCCAATAATAAGGTGACGCAGCACCTAAAATAGCCTCGGGACGAAATTTATGAAGTGGCATCTTGTATATTTCGTCCAAGGCTTCATGCACACATTATGGTGGCTTCAAAGTCCTGAAATCATCACTTGTAACTCCGTTCTTGTTCCCCTTGCGCATGCCATAATCTCCATGCTTGTTCTTGCTCCAATGTTCATCCTTCTCCAAGCTAGGCCCTTCATTTGTAAGCAAAACAAATGTATCCAATTTAGGCAGCATCATATTCTCATGAACATTAGAATAATTACCAAGAAACGAAAGTACCTGATAATTTAGTTGGCGTGCACGAGCTCTAGTAATTGGTCCAGTATGTATAGCAGCAGGGGTTGTGGGTGTAACAATTGTATTGATGTCCTCATCATCCTCCCCTTCTTGAAATGAAGTCGTCCTCGACGGAAGTTCATCTTCCTCACCCACATAATGCTTCAAATCTGCAATGTTAAAAGTGGGACTAACCCCAAAATCTGCAGGCAACTCAAGTTTATATGCATTATCATTTATTTTCTCTAACACCTTAAAGGGACCATCAGCACGTGGCATTAGCTTTGATTTGCGCAAATCAGGAAATCTATCCTTACGCAAATGTAACCAAACAAGATCTCCAGGTGCAAACACAACATGTTTTCTACCCTTATCTCCAGCAAGTTTATATTTAGCATTCATACGCTCAATGTTTTCCTTAGTTAACTCATGCATTTTTAAAATCAATTCAGCACGTTGTTTAGCATCAAAATTAACCTTCTCCGAAGATGGAAGAGGCAGCAAATCAATAGGTGCACGAGGTAGGAAACCATACACAACTTCAAAAGGGCACATCTTAGTAGTAGAATGCAATGAACGATTATAAGCAAATTCAATATGAGGCAAGCATTCCTCCCACATTTTCTTATTATTCTTCAAAACAGCCCTAAGCATAGTAGACAACGTTCTATTGACTACTTCAGTTTGTCCATCAGTTTGGGGGTGACAAGTAGTACTAAAAAGCAGTTTAGTCCCCAACTTAGCCCATAAACATCTCCAAAAGTGGCTAAGAAATTTAGTATCACGATCTGAAACAATAGTATTTGGCACACCATGCAAGCGAATAATTTCACGAAAGAACAAATCAGCAACATTAACAGCATCATCGCTTTTATGACATGGTATAAAGTGTGCCATTTTCGAGAATCTATCCACGACAACAAATATGCTATCTGATGAGGACATCAATACAATTGTTACACCCACAGCCCCTGCTGCTATACATACTGGACCAATTACTAGAGCTCGTGCACGCCAACTAAATTACCAGGTACTTTCGTTTCTTGGTAATGATTCTAATGTTCATGAGAATATGATGCTGCCTAAATTGGATACATTTGTTTTGCTTACAAATGAAGGGCCTAGCTTGGAGAAGGATGAACATTGGAGCAAGAACAAGCATGGAGATGATGGCATGCGCAAGGGGAACAAGAACGGAGTTACAAGTGATGATTTCAGGACTTTGAAGCCACCATAATGGGTGCATGAAGCCTTGGACGAAATATACAAGATGCCACTTCATAAATTTCGTCCCGAGGCTATTTTAGGTGCTGCGTCACCTTATTATTGGGCCAGGCCCATGTAATTTCGAAATACATAAGTATATGCTATTTTTAGAGTCCGTATGTGTGGGAAAACAAGAGATAGGGTTGATTTCGGACTCCTCCACCAAGGGCCACGAAATTCCCCCCCTCTTCCTCCATATATACAGCCCTTAGGGCATCGTTTAGACTTTGGGTTTTGTTTAGATTAAAAGTTCGCCATAGCTGCAACTTCGCGTACTTCGTTTGTGTTCAACGACCAGACAAAGGCGTCACAGAACCCCACCTTGATCAATAAAGCTTTCATCTTATATTCGCAATATCCAGATTGCAATCTTAGTTTCTTGCTTGTTCTTCGTTTGCTCGCAGGAAACAGACCCTCGTGGTCAGGTTGATCGTGCTCCGGCGTGGTCAATAACCTCTCGGAGTTGGTTTAGCGATTGCTAAGGCGCGACGTCCTCGCACGTTCGTAGTCGGATCGTCAAAGTCGACTTCCACCAAAGCGAAATCCACCATCTCATCGAAAGACGAGACACCTTTGCCTCTATCACTAATGCACCTAGTACTTTCATGAGATTAATGAACGAAGTTTTACGTGCTTTCATTGGACGATTTGTGGTAGTCTATTTTGATGATATACTGATTTATAGCAGATCTTTGGAAGAACATTTGGAACATTTACGTGCTGTTTTTATTGCTCTACGTGATGCACGTTTGTTTGGTAACCTTGGGAAGTGCACCTTTTGCACCGACCGAGTATCTTTTCTTGGCTATGTTGTTACTCCACAGGGAATTGAAGTTGACAAAGCCAAGATTGAAGCTATTGAGAGTTGGCCGCAGCCCAAAACGGTCACACAAGTGAGGAGTTTTCTTGGCCTCGCTGGATTCTATAGGCGTTTTGTGAGAGATTTCAGCACCATTGCTGCACCTCTCAACGAGCTTACAAAGAAGGATGTGCCTTTTGTTTGGGGTACGGCACAGGAAGAAGCCTTCACGGTATTGAAAGATAAGTTGACACATGCTCCTTTACTCCAACTTCCTGATTTTAATAAGACTTTTGAGCTTGAATGTGATGCTAGTGGAATTGGATTAGGAGGTGTGTTATTACAAGATGCTAAACCTGTTGCATACTTTTCTGAAAAATTGAGTGGGCCTAGTCTGAATTATTCTACTTATGATAAAGAATTATATGCTCTTGTTCGGACTTTAGAAACATGGCAACATTATTTATGGCCCAAAGAGTTTGTTATACATTCTGATCATGAATCTTTGAAACATATTAAAAGTCAAGCTAAACTGAATCGTAGACATGCTAAATGGGTTGAATTCATTGAGACTTTCCCTTATGTCATTAAACACAAGAAGGGAAAAGAAAATGTTATTGCTGATGCATTGTCTCGTCGCTATACTATGCTTTCACAACTTGACTTCAAAATATTTGGTTTGGAGACCATCAAAGATCAATATGTGCATGATGCTGATTTTAAAGATCTAATGCAGAATTGTAAAGAAGGAAGAATGTGGAACAAGTTTGTCGTTAACGATGGATTTGTGTTTCGTTCTAACAAGCTGATGAGGACATCAATACAATTGTTACACCCACAGCCCCTGCTGCTATACATACTGGACCAATTACTAGAGCTCGTGCACGCCAACTAAATTATCAGGTACTTTCGTTTCTTGGTAATGATTCTAATGTTCATGAGAATATGATGCTGCCTAAATTGGATACATTTGTTTTGCTTACAAATGAAGGGCCTAGCTTGGAGAAGGATGAACATTGGAGCAAGAACAAGCATGGAGATGATGGCATGCGCAAGGGGAACAAGAACGGAGTTACAAGTGATGATTTCAGGACTTTGAAGCCACCATAATGTGTGCATGAAGCCTTGGACGAAATATACAAGATGCCACTTCATAAATTTCGTCCCGAGGCTATTTTAGGTGCTGCGTCACCTTATTATTGGGCCAGGCCCATGTAATTTCGAAATACATAAGTATAAGCTATTTTTAGAGTCCGTATGTGTGGGGAAACAAGAGATAGGGTTGATTTCGGACCCCTCCACCAAGGGCCACGAAATCCACCCCCTCTTCCTCCATATATACAGCCCTTAGGGCATCGTTTAGACCTTGGGTTTTGTTTAGATTAAAAGTTCGCCATAGCTGCAACTTCGCGTACTTCGTTTGTGTTCAACGACCAGACAAAGGCGTCACAGAACCCCACCTTGATCAATAAAGCTTTCATCTTATATTCGCAATATCCAGATTGCAATCTCAGTTTCTTGCTTGTTCTTCGTTTGCTCGCAGGAAACAGACCCTCGTGGTCAGGTTGATCGTGCTCCGGCGTGGTCAATAACCTCTCGGAGTTGGTTTAGCGATTGCTAAGGCGCGACGTCCTCGCACGTTCGTAGTCGGATCGTCCAAGTCGACTTCCACCAAAGCGAAATCCACCATCTCATCGAAAGACGGGACACCTTTGCCTCTATCACCTTCCCAGCTCCACATACATCTACGTCGTGCGTTTGACTCTCCCTGGCAATCGCTCTATCCAAGCTTTTGAGAGTTTTGACTATAACGGTTGCCGATCACCGCCTGCTGCTGGGTAAGAACTGGTAAGAATTTGAGATTTGCTTGACGGATTTGTGACACCCGCCACCACCACCACTTGTTAGTAGTCTGTAGGATCATATTCTTGTGTGTTTCTATTGCTGCTAACCATGCCAGGATCACAATCCGACGAGACTGACTGGGAGAACTTGACGAACAAGGAGCTTCATCATACGTTTCAGCAAATGATGAGTGTACAGGTGCAAGATGTGATAAACAGATTTGAAGAGGCCATGGAGAAGATAGATGGCATGGAGAAGATGTTTGAAACAAAGCTCGATAACAAGTTTGCTGAATTGCTGATGAGGACATCAATACCATTGTTACACCCACAGCCCCTACTGCTACATATACGGGACCAATGACTAGAGCTCGCGCACGCCAATTAAATTATCAGGTACTTTCATTTCTTGGTAATGATTCTAATGTTCATGAGAATATGATGCTGCCTAAATTGGATACATTTGTTTTGCTTACAAATGAAGGGCCTAGCATGGAGAAGGATGAACATTGGAGCAAGAACAAGCATGGAGATGATGCCATGCGCAAGGGGAACAAGAACGGAGTTACAAGTGATGAATTCAGGACTTTGAAGCCACCATAATGGGTGCATGAAGCCTTGGACAAAATATACAAGATGCCACTTCATAAATTTCCTCCCGAGGCTATTATAGGTGTTGCGTCACCTTTTTATTGGGCCAGGCCCATGTAATTTCGAAATACATAAGTATAGGCTATTTTTAGAGTCCGTATGTGTGGGGAAACAAGAGATAGGGTTGATTTCGGACCCCTCCACCAAGGGCCACGAAATTCCCCTCTCTTCCTCCATATATACACCCGTTAGGGCACCGTTTAGACTTTGGGTTTTGTTTAGATTAAAAGTTCGCAATAGCTGCAACTTCGCGTACTTCGTTTGTGTTCAACGACCAGACAAAGGCGTCACAGAACCCCACCTTGATCAATAAAGCTTTCATCTTATATTCGCAATATCCAGATTGCAATCTTAGTTTCTTGCTTGTTCTTCGTTTGCTCGCAGGAAACAGACCCTCGTGGTCAGGTTGATCGTGCTCCGGCGTGGTCAATAACCTCTCGGAGTTGGTTTAGCGATTGCTAAGGCGCGACGTCCTCGCACGTTCGTTGTCGGATCGTCAAAGTCGACTTCCACCAAAGCGAAATCCATCATCTCATCGAAAGACGGGACACCGTTGCCTCTATCAAGTGGTATCAGATTTCCAGGTTGCCCGGTGAGATTTTATAGTTTTTCGTAGTTTAGATCGAGTCTGTTCTTCATACCTATAGTCCACGAAAAAGCCAAGAAAAAAAATTAGGTTTAGTTCATCCCATCCGAACCAATCTGAGCCTTTGCATAATCTTTTCTGTATTTGCTTTGTTGAATTTGCGGTTGCATCGTCGTGTCAAGTTGCTGGTCTTAGCGTCTAGTCTTTTAGAGTTTCGAGTTTTGTTCACAGGTTGTCACGTCGCTGCTGCCATATATCACCACCGCATCACCATCGTCGCTGTTGCCATATACCACCACCACATATTCACCGCCAATCCGAATCCATATACGCCACCACATATCCGCCGCCATCACGCCAATCCGAGTTCACCTGCAACATATATTCGCCACCTGTCCGTGTTCCACCAGATTTATCTCCGCCACCAGTCGGAGTTCCACCAGATTCATCTCCGCCACCAGTCCTAGTCCGAGTCGTGACAGAGAAGGACTCCCCAACTTCCGAGCCATCCGCAGAAGAAAAATAGTTCCAATTTCAAAAAAAAAAACTAAGTCTGGAAAATTCTGGCTAGGCAGTTTTTAGACCATTTGTAGACTTTTTCGAAAAAAAATTTGTTGCGGAGCAAAAAAAAAAGAGGAAAAAAAAGTGCAAACAAAAGAGGAAAAAAATTCAGAGTGTGCTCCTCCCTTGTTTACGTGCCGCGCCGTGATTTTGTTGGTGTTCTAGGCTCGCGTCTCTAGCACAGTCTAGCCTAGGACCAGCACAGTACCGTCGTTGAGCGTTTATTCAACTTTGCATCTCTGAATTGATTATTGCTGACCCTTTTTGCTACCATATTATAAGCCTTCCCAGCTCCACATACATCTACGTCGTGCGTTTGACTCTCCCTAGTAATCGCTCTATCCAAGCTTTGAGAGTTTTGACTACAACGGTTGCCGATCACCGCCTGTTGCTGGGCAAGAACTGGTAAGAATTTGAGTTTTGCTTGACGGATTTGTGACACCCACCACCACCACTTGTTCGTAGTCTGTAGGATCACATTCTTGTGTGTTTCTATTGCTGCTAACCATGCCAGGATCACAAGCCGACGAGATTGACTGGGAGAATTTATCGAACAAGGAGCTTCATGATAAGTTTCAGCAAATGATGACTGAACAGGTGCAAGATGTGCTGAACAATTTTGAAGAGGCCATGGAGAAGATCACTGGCCTTGAGAAGACGTTCGAAACAAAGCTCGATAACAAGTTTAATGAATTGCTCGCACGTCTTCCACCACCACCACCCGCTGCACCTAACACACCTCTCCAACAACAACAACAACGACTACCTCCATGTCGCGAAACAGACCTTCGCCGAGCGAGCCGTGTTCCTCTTGCGTTTGGCCAAACTATTGGTGCTGCTGTTGATACTTTTGTGGCTCCTGCTGCTGATGTGGAGGAGGATGATTATGTGGGAGATTATGAGGATGAGGTTGATCAAAATCAGCACTACGTGCAGCCACCTGCACCACCACCAGCAGGTCGACCTCAGGTATATATTTGTAATGGTAGGCCTGCACCACCACCGCAGGTACGAGATGATGTCCATATTCCTAAACTGAAATTGAATATTCCACCATTTGAGGGTAGATATGTTCCTGATATATATCTTACTTGGGAGTTAGAAACTGAACAACGATTTACATGTTTACAATATCCTGAGGAGAGACGAGTTGCTGCTGCCGTTTGTGCTTTCACTAGTTTTGCATGTGTATGGTGGTCTGAACATTGTAGATTATATCCTATTCCAACTACTTGGGCTGCTTTGAAAACTGCTATGCGTACGCGTTGGGTTCCACCATATTATCAACGTGAATTGCTTCAAAAATTGCAGCGTTTAAGACAAGGGAAAAATTCTGTAGAAGAATATTATCAGGAATTACAAACTGGCATGATTAGATGTGGTATTGTTGAGGAGAATGAAGCTATGCTTGCACGTTTTCTGGGTGGATTAAATAGAGAGATTCAGACCATTCTAGACTATAAGGAGTATACTAATATCACTCGTTTATTCCATCTTGCTTGTAAAGCTGAACGTGAAGTGCAGGATCGACAAGCATTGGCGCGAACTAACTTTTCTGCAGGCCGACCTTCATCATGGACACCGCGTGCATCTTCTACTTCAACTGCACCAGCACCTCAATCCGGTGCCACCTCCAGCTATTGGGCCAGGCCCATGTAATTTCGAAATACATAAGTATAGGCTATTTTTAGAGTCCGTATGTGTGGGGAAACAAGAGATAGGGTTGATTTCGGACCCCTCCACCAAGGGCCACGAAATTCCCCTCTCTTCCTCCATATATACAGCCCTTAGGGCACCGTTTAGACTTTGGGTTTTGTTTAGATTAAAAGTTCGCCATAGCTGCAACTTCGCGTACTTCGTTTGTGTTCAACGACCAGACAAAGGCGTCACAGAACCCCACCTTGATCAATAAAGCTTTCATCTTATATTCACAATATCCAGATTGCAATCTTAGTTTCTTGGTTGTTCTTCGTTTGCTCGCAGGAAACAGACCCTCGTGGTCAGGTTGATCGTGCTCCGGCGTGGTCAATAACCTCTCGGAGTTGGTTTAGCGATTGCTAAGGCGCGACGTCCTCGCACGTTCGTAGTCGGATCGTCAAAGTCGACTTCCACCAAAGCGAAATCCATCATCTCATCGAAAGACGGGACACCTTTGCCTCTATCGATTGCTTTCGTGTTTTCCACCACCACCGCCGGCTGCTCCTGCCGCACCTCTGCAACAACAGCAACAACACCGACTACCTCCACGTCGGGAAACAGCCCTCCGCCGAGCGAGCCGTGCCCCTCTTCAGTCGGGCCAAACTGCTGGTGCTGCTGTTGATACTTCTGTGGCTCCTACTGCTGATGTGGAGGAGGATGATTATGAGGATGAGGTTGATCAAAATCAGAACTACGTGCCACCACTAGCACAGCAACCACCAGGTCGTCCACATGCAAATAATGGCAATGGTAGGGCTCACCCTCAGGTACGAGATCATGAGCATCTCCCTAAACTAAAATTGAATATTCCACCATTTGAGGGTAGATATGTTCCTGATATATATCTTACTTGGGAGTTAGAAACTGAACAACGATTTACATGTTTACAATATCCCGAGGAGAGACGTGTTCCTGCTGCTGTTTGTACATTCACTAGTTTTGCATGTGTTTGGTGGTCTGAGCATTGTAGATTATATCCTATTCCGGCTACTTGGGCTGCTTTGAAAACTGCTATGCGTACTCGTTGGGTTCCACCATATTATCAATGTGAATTACTTCAAAAATTGCAGCGCTTAAGACAGGGAAAAAATTCTGTAGAAGAATATTATCAGGAATTACAAACTGGCATGATTAGATGTGGTATTGTTGAGGCGAATGAAGCTATGCTTGCACATTTTATGGGTGGATTAAATAGAGATATTCAGACGATTCTAGAGTATAAGGAGTATACTAATATCACTCGTTTATTCCATCTTGCTTGTAAAGCTGAACGTGAAGTGCAGGATCGACAGGCATTGGCGCGGACTAACTTTTCTGCAGGTCGACCTTCATCATGGACACCACGTGCATCATCTACTTCCACACGTTCTGCTACACCGGCGCCTCCGTCGGCTACCACCTCCAACCGTGATACAATAAAGCAGGCACAATCACCACTATCTGCCAAGAGCACACCTTCTGGGTGATGAGGACATCAATACAATTGTTACACCCACAGCCCCTGCTGCTATACATACTGGACCAATTACTAGAGCTCGTGCACGCCAACTAAATTACCAGGTACTTTCGTTTCTTGGTAATGATTCTAATGTTCATGAGAATATGATGCTGCCTAAATTGGATACATTTGTTTTGCTTACAAATGAAGGGCCTAGCTTGGAGAAGGATGAACATTGGAGCAAGAACAAGCATGGAGATGATGGCATGCGCAAGGGGAACAAGAACGGAGTTACAAGTGATGATTTCAGGACTTTGAAGCCACCATAATGGGTGCATGAAGCCTTGGACGAAATATACAAGATGCCACTTCATAAATTTCGTCCCGAGGCTATTTTAGGTGCTGCGTCACCTTATTATTGGGCCAGGCCCATGTAATTTCGAAATACATAAGTATAGGCTATTTTTAGAGTCTGTATGTGTGGGGAAACAAGAGATAGGGTTGATTTCGGACTCCTCCACCAAGGGCCACGAAATTCCCCCCCTCTTCCTCCATATATAAAGCCCTTAGGGCATCGTTTAGACTTTGGGGTTTTGTTTAGATTAAAAGTTCGCCATAGCTGCAACTTCGCGTACTTCGTTTGTGTTCAACGACCAGACAAAGGCGTCACAGAACCCCACCTTGATCAATAAAGCTTTCATCTTATATTCGCAATATCCAGATTGCAATCTTAGTTTCTTGCTTGTTCTTCGTTTGCTCGCAGGAAACAGACCCTCGTGGTCAGGTTGATCGTGCTCCGGCGTGGTCAATAACCTCTCGGAGTTGGTTTAGCGATTGCTAAGGCGCGACGTCCTCGCACGTTCGTAGTCGGATCGTCAAAGTCGACTTCCACCAAAGCGAAATCCACCATCTCATCGAAAGACGGGACACCTTTGCCTCTATCACACTCTTATTCTTCTCCTGTTGTGCTTTATTAGCTCTATTAATATCATCTTTCCAAATGGAATCAGGAGTCATAGGAAGCAAAGTAATATTTTTATCCTTATGAACAAGAGTATAGTGATTGTTTCTACCATGGTGTACAGAATTTTTATCAAATTGCCATGGTCTACCAAGTAATAAGGAACATGCTTGCATAGGTACCACATCACAATCAACATAATCAGCATATGTAGAGATACTAAAATGCACACGAACAGTACGTGTTACCTTAACCTTGCCGCTGTTGTTGAACCATTGGATGTAGTAAGGATGTGGATGTGGTCTTGTGGTGAGAGAAAGCTTCTCCACCATCTCCATGCTAGCCAAGTTGTTGCAGCTCCCTCCGTCTATTATGACGCGCACAGAACGTTCCTTCACAACTCCCTTGGTATGGAACAAATTGTGCCTCTGATTTTCCTCAGCTTGTGTGACCTGCACACTCAAAACACGTTGAGCAACTAAACATTCATACCTGTCAGCATCTTCAGGAGCCATGTATTGCGTCTCATGATCAGAATCATCTCCACAATGTTCTTCACGTGTAATAAGAGCCAATGTCTCCTCATCATAGTCACTAGCGGACTCATATCCACCATCCGCGGTAGCAATCATCACACGCGGAGATTTGCATTCCCTCGCATAATGACCTCCTCCCTTACAACGACGACAAATAATATCACTTGTGTGCCCTGTTGATGCCATGGAAGAAGAAGAACGTTGTGCAGGACCTGCAGGTGCGCTCTTGGAAGATAATGGTGGTTGTGCCTATTTTCTTGTATCACGGCTGGAGGTGGCACCGGATGGAGGTGCTGGTGCAGTTGAAGTAGAAGATGCACGTGGTGTCCATGATGAAGGTCGGCCTGCAGAAAAGTTAGTTCGCCCTAATGCTTGTCGATCCTGCACTTCACGTTCAGCTTTACAAGCAAGATGGAATAAACGAGTGATATTAGTATACTCCTTATAGTCTAGAATGGTCTGAATCTCTCTATTTAATCCACCCAGAAAACGTGCAAGCATAGCTTCATTCTCCTCAACAATACCACATCTAATCATGCTAGTTTGTAATTCCTGATAATATTCTTCTACAGAATTTTTCCCTTGTCTTAAATGCTGCAATTTTTGAAGCAATTCACGTTGATAATATGGTGGAACCCAACGCGTACGCATAGCAGTTTTCAAAGCAGCCCAAGTAGTTGGAATAGGATATAATCTACAATGTTCAGACCACCATACACATGCAAAACTAGTGAAAGCACAAACAGCAGCAGCAACTCGTCTCTCCTCAGGATATTGTAAACATGTAAATCGTTGTTCAGTTTCTAACTCCCAAGTAAGATATATATCAGGAACATATCTACCCTCAAATGGTGGAATATTCAATTTCAGTTTAGGAATATGGACATCATCTCGTACCTGAGGTGGTGGTGCAGGCCTACCATTACGAATATATACCTGAGGTCGACCTGCTGGTGGTGGTACAGGTGGCTGCACGTAGTGTTGATTTTGATCAACCTCATCCTCATAATCTCCCACATAATCATCCTCCTCCGCATCAGCAGCAAGAGCCACAGAAGTATCAACAGCAGCACCAACAGTTTGGCCAAACGCAAGAGGAACACGACTTGCTCGGCGGAGGTCTGCTTCACGACGTGGAGGTAGTCGTTGTTGTTGTTGTTGGAGAGGTGCGTTAGGTGCAGCGGGTGGTGGTGGTGGAAGACGCGCGAGCAATTCATTAAACTTGTTATCGAGCTTTGTTTCGAACGTCTTCTCAAGGCCAGTGATCTTCTCCATGGCCTCTTCAAAATTGTTCAGCACATCTTGCACCTGTTCAGTCATCATTTGCTGAAACTTATCATGAAGCTCCTTGTTCGATAAATTCTCGCAGTCAATCTCGTCGGCTTGTGATCCTGGCATGGTTAGCAGCAATAGAAACACACAAGAATATGATCCTACAGACTACGAACAAGTGGTGGTGGTGGGTGTCACAAATCCGTCAAGCAAATCTCAAATTCTTACCAGTTCTTACCCAGCAGCAGGCGGTGATCGGCAACCGTTGTAGTCAAAAACTCTCAAAGCTTGGATAGAGCGATTATCAGGGAGAGTCAAACGCACGACGTAGATGTATGTGGAGCTGGGAAGGCTTATAATATGGTAGCAAAAAGGGTCAGCAATAATCAATTCAGAGATGCAAAGTTGAATAAACGCTCAACGACGGTACTGTGCTGGTCCTAGGCTAGACTGTGCTAGAGACGCGAGCCTAGAACACTAACAAAATCACGGCGCGGCACGTAAACAAGGGAAAAGCACACTCTGAATTTTTTTTTTCGCTCTTTTTTTTTTGCGCTCTTTTTTTTTGCGCTGCTTTTTTTTTTGCGAAAAATCACTATAATGGCGAGTGTCTCAAAACTCTTCCTAGCTCAAACTGACAGGATGGGCACGAAATTTTTTCGACCAATTTTTTTTTTTCGACTGCCCGGACCCAAAAACTGGAAACGGGTCAAAAAAAACTTCCTATAATGGCACCTGTCTCAAAACACTCAGAAACACCTAAAAATAGGATAGCCAGAAATTTTTTCGAAAAATGCGTTTTCGAAAAATTTTGGGCCTAAACGGAGCGTGGCTACCCGACTCTTTTTTTTCCGAAACCTACTCCGGCAAGGAAACACGAATCGGAATCTAGATGGATCCCGAAAACAAACCTAATAAGCAAAGAACTCGGATTGGTGGTGGATATATGGTGGTGGTATATGGCAGCGGTGGTGGTAGCGGTGGTAGTATATGGATATGGATCGGTGGTGGTATATGGGCACGGATTGGTGGTGGTATATGGATACGAATTCGGAGCGGTGGTGGTAGATGGCAGGGGCGATGATGATGGTGCGGCGGCGGCGTGACAACTTATGACCAGAACTCGAAACTCTAAAAGACTAGACTCTAAGACCAGCAACTAGACACGACGATGCAACCGCAAATTCAACAAAGCAAAACCCTAAAAAGATTATGCAAGGCTCAGATTGGTTCGGATATGATGAACTAACCCTAAATTTTTTTTTGTGGCTTTTTCGTGGACTATAGGTATGAAGAGCAGACTCGATCTAAACTACTAAAAAAGTGTAAAATCTCACCGAGCAACCTGGAAATCTGATACCACTTGATAGAGGCAAAGGTGTCCCGTCTTTCGATGAGATGGTGGATTTCGCTTTGGTGGAAGTCGACTTTGACGATCCGACTACGAACGTGCGAGGACGTCGCGCCTTAGCAATCGCTAAACCAACTCCGAGAGGTTATTGACCACGCCGGAGCACGATCAACCTGACCACGAGGGTCTGTTTCCTGCGAGCAAACGAAGAACAAGCAAGAAACTAAGATTGCAATCTGGATATTGCGAATATAAGATGAAAGCTTTATTGATCAAGGTGGGGTTCTGTGACGCCTTTGTCTGGTCGTTGAACACAAACGAAGTACGCGAAGTTGCAGCTATGGCGAACTTTTAATCTAAACAAAACCCGAAGTCTAAACGATGCCCTAAGGGCTGTATATATGGAGGAAGAGGGGGGAATTTCGTGGCCCTTGGTGGCGGAGTCCGAAATCAACCCTATCTCTTGTTTCCCCACACATACGGACTCTAAAAATAGCCTATACTTATGTATTTCGAAATTACATGGGCCTGGCCCAATAATAAGGTGATGCAGCACCTAAAATAGCCTCGGGACGAAATTTATGAAGTGACATCTTGTATATTTCGTCCAAGGCTTCATGCACCCATTATGGTGGCTTCAAAGTCCTGAAATCATCACTTGTAACTCCGTTCTTGTTCCCCTTGCGCATGCCATCATCTCCATGCTTGTTCTTGCTCCAATGTTCATCCTTCTCCAAGCTAGGCCCTTCATTTGTAAGCAAAACAAATGTATCCAATTTAGGCAGCATCATATTCTCATGAACATTAGAATCATTACCAAGAAACGAAAGTACCTGGTAATTTAGTTGGCGTGCACGAGCTCTAGTAATTGGTCCAGTATGTATAGCAGCAGGGGCTGTGGGTGTAACAATTGTATTGATGTCCTCATCAGCACACAAGTGATATTATTTGTCGTCGTTGTAAGGGAGGAGGTCATTATGCGAGAGAATGCAAATCTCCGCGTGTGATGATTGCTACCGCGGATGGTGGATATGAGTCCGCTAGTGACTATGATGAGGAGACTTTGGCTCTTATTACATGTGAAGAACATGGTGGAGATGATTCTGATCATGAGACGCAATACATGGCTCCTGAAGACGCTGACAGGTATGAATGTTTAGTTGCTCAACGTGTTTTGAGTGTGCAGGTCACACAAGCTGAGCAAAATCAGAGGCACAATTTGTTCCATACCAAGGGAGTTGTGAAGGAACGTTCTGTGCGCGTCATAATAGACGGAGGGAGCTGCAACAACTTGGCTAGCATGGAGATGGTGGAGAAGCTTTCTCTCACCACAAGACCACATCCACATCCTTACTACATCCAATGGTTCAACAACAGCGGCAAGGTTAAGGTAACACGTACTGTTCGTGTGCATTTTAGTATCTCTACATATGCTGATTATGTTGATTGTGATGTGGTACCTATGCAAGCATGTTCCTTATTACTTGGTAGACCTTGGCAATTTGATAAAAATGCTGTACACCATGGTAGAAACAATCACTATACTCTTGTTCATAAGGATAAAAATATTACTTTGCTTCCTATGACTCCTGATTCCATTTTGAAAGATGATATTAATAGAGCTAATAAAGCAAAACAGGAGACGAATAAGAGTGAAAATCAGATTGTGGCAAAAGAATTTGAGCAACAAATGACGCCTAATAATAAACCATCTAGTGTTGCTTCTGAAATTAAATTGAAAAGTGCATGTTTATTTGCCACCAAATCTGATATTGATGAGCTAGATTTCAGCAAATCTGTTTGCTATGCTTTTGTGTGCAAAGAGGCATTATTTTCATTCGAGGACGTGCCTTCCTCTTTGCCTCCTGCTGTCACTAACATTTTGCAGGAGTTCGCTGACGTCTTTCCACAAGACGTGCCACCGGGATTACCGCCTATTCGAGGGATTGAGCATCAAATTGACTTAATTCCCGGTGCTTCACTGCCAAACCGTGCACCATACCGTACCAATCCAGAGGAGACGAAGGAGATTATGCGTCAAGTACAAGAGCTTCTCGACAAAGGTTATATACGCGAATCCCTTAGTCCTTGTGCTATTCCTATTATTCTAGTGCCGAAAAAGGATGGTACATCACGTATGTGTGTTGATTGTAGAGGCATTAATAATATTACTATTCGTTATCGTCATCCTATTCCTAGGCTAGATGATATGCTTGATGAATTGAGTGGCTCTACAATATTCTCCAAACTTGATTTGCGTAGTGGCTACCATCAAATTCGTATGAAATTGGGAGATGAATGGAAAACAGCATTTAAAACTAAGTTTGGATTATATGAGTGGTTAGTCATGCCTTTTGGGTTAACTAATGCGCCTAGTACTTTCATGAGACTAATGAACGAAGTTTTACGTGCTTTCATTGGACGATTTGTGGTAGTCTATTTTGATGATATACTGATTTATAGCAGATCTTTGGAAGAACATTTGGAACATTTACGTGCTGTTTTTATTGCTCTACGTGATGCACGTTTGTTTGGTAACCTTGGGAAGTGCACCTTTTGCACCGACCGAGTATCTTTTCTTGGCTATGTTGTTACTCCACAGGGAATTGAAGTTGACAAAGCCAAGATTGAAGCTATTGAGAGTTAGCCGCAGCCCAAAACGGTCACACAAGTGAGGAGTTTTCTTGGCCTCGCTGGATTCTATAGGCGTTTTGTGAGAGATTTCAGCACCATTGCTGCACGTCTCAACGAGCTTACAAAGAAGGATGTGCCTTTTGTTTGGGGTACCGCACAGGAAGAAGCCTTCACGGTATTGAAAGATAAGTTGACACATGCTCCTTTACTCCAACTTCCTGATTTTAATAAGACTTTTGAGCTTGAATGTGATGCTAGTGGAATTGGATTAGGAGGTGTGTTATTACAAGATGGCAAACCTGTTGCATACTTTTCTGAAAAATTGAGTGGGCCTAGTCTGAATTATTCTACTTATGATAAAGAATTATATGCTCTTGTTCGGACTTTAGAAACATGGCAACATTATTTATGGCCCAAAGAATTTGTTATACATTCTGATCATGAATCTTTGAAACATATTAAAAGTCAAGCTAAACTGAATCGTAGACATGCTAAATGGGTTGAATTCATTGGGCTTTCCCTTATGTCATTAAACACAAGAAGGGAAAAGAAAATGTTATTGCTGATGCATTGTCTCGTCGCTATACTATGCTTTCACAACTTGACTTCAAAATATTTGGTTTGGAGACCATCAAAGATCAATATGTGCATGATGCTGATTTTAAAGATGTAATGCAGAATTGTAATGAAGGAAGAATGTGGAACAAGTTTGTCGTTAACGATGGATTTGTGTTTCGTGCTAACAAGCTATGCATTCCAGCTAGCTCCGTTCGTCTTTTGTTGTTGCAGGAAGCGCATGGAGGAGGATTAATGGGACATTTTGGCGTGAAGAAGACGGAGGACGTACTTGCTACACATTTCTTTCGGCCAAAGATGAGACGGGATGTTGAGCGTTTTATTGCTCGATGCACTACATGTCAAAAAGCTAAGTCACGACTCAATCCTCATGGTTTATATATGCCTTTGCCTGTACCTAGTGTTCCTTGGGAGGATATATCTATGGACTTTGTTTTAGGTTTACCTCGAACAAAGAAGGGGAGGGATAGCATATTTGTTGTCGTGGATAGATTCTCGAAAATGGCACACTTTATACCATGTCATAAAAGCGAGGATGCTGTTAATGTTGCTGATTTGTTCTTTCGTGAAATTATTCGCTTGCATGGTGTGCCAAATACTATTGTTTCAGATCGTGATACTAAATTTCTTAGCCACTTTTGGAGATGTTTATGGGCTAAGTTGGGGACTAAACTGCTTTTTGTACTACTTGTCACCCCCAAACTGATGGACAAACTGAAGTAGTCAATAGAACGTTGTCTACTATGCTTAGGGCTGTTTTGAAGAATAATAAGAAAATGTGGGAGGAATGCTTGCCTCATATTGAATTTGCTTATAATCGTTCATTGCATTCTACTACTAAGATGTGCCCTTTTGAAGTTGTGTATGGTTTCCTACCTCGTGCACCTATTGATTTGTTGCCTCTTCCATCTTCGGAGAAGGTTAATTTTGATGCTAAACAACGTGCTGAATTGATTTTAAAAATGCATGAGTTAACTAAGGAAAACATTGAGCGTATGAATGCTAAATATAAACTTGCTGGAGATAAGGGTAGAAAACATGTTGTGTTTGCACCTGGAGATCTTGTTTGGTTACATTTGCGTAAGGATAGATGTCCTGATTTGCGCAAATCAAAGCTAATGCCACGTGCTGATGGTCCCTTTAAGGTGTTAGAGAAAATAAATGATAATGCATATAAACTTGAGCTGCCTGCAGATTTTGGGGTTAGTCCCACTTTTAACATTGCAGATTTGAAGCCTTATTTGGGTGAGGAAGATGAACTTCCGTCGAGGACGACTTCATTTCAAGAAGGGGAGGATGATGAGGACATCAATACAATTGTTACACCCACAGCCCCTGCTGCTATACATACTGGACCAATTACTAGAGCTCGTGCACGCCAACTAAATTACCAGGTACTTTCGTTTCTTGGTAATGATTCTAATGTTCATGAGAATATGATGCTGCCTAAATTGGATACATTTGTTTTGCTTACAAATGAAGGCCCTAGCTTGGAGAAGGATGAACATTGGAGCAAGAACAAGCATGGAGATGATGGCATGCGCAAGGGGAACAAGAACGGAGTTATAAGTGATGATTTCAGGACTTTGAAGCCACCATAATGGGTGCATGAAGCCTTGGACGAAATATACAAGATGCCACTTCATAAATTTCGTCCCGAGGCTATTTTAGGTGCTGCGTCCCCTTATTATTGGGCCAGGCCCATGTAATTTCGAAATACATAAGTATAGGCTACTTTTAGAGTCTGTATGTGTGGGGAAACAAGAGATAGGGTTGATTTCGGACCCCTCCACCAAGGGCCACGAAATTCCCCCCCTCTTCCTCCATATATACAGCCCTTAGGGCATCGTTTAGACTTTGGGTTTTGTTTAGATTAAAAGTTCGCCATAGCTGCAACTTCGCGTACTTCGTTTGTGTTCAACGACCAGACAAAGGCGTCACAGAACCCCACCTTGATCAATAAAGCTTTCATCTTATATTCGCAATATCCAGATTGCAATCTTAGTTTCTTGCTTGTTCTTCGTTTGCTCGCAGGAAACAGACCCTCGTGGTCAGGTTGATCGTGCTCCGGCGTGGTCAATAACCTCTCAGAGTTGGTTTAGCGATTGCTAAGGCGCGACGTCCTCGCACGTTCGTAGTCGGATCGTCAAAGTCGACTTCCACCAAAGCGAAATCCACCATCTCATCGAAAGACGGGACACCTTTGCCTCTATCACTGGGCCTGCAAAGAGCTCTTCTTCATCCATGGCATCAACAGGGCAAACACATGATATTATTTGTCGACGTTGCAAGGGTGGAGGTCATTATGCGAGAGAATGCCCATCTAAGCGTGTGATGATTGTTACTGAGGATGGTGGGTATGAGTCTGCTAGTGACTATGATGAGGAGACTTTGGCTCTTATTACACGTGACGAACACGGTGGAAACGATTCTGATCATGAGACGCAATACATGGCTCCTGAAGATGCTGACAGGTATGAATGTTTAGTTGCTCAACGTGTTTTGAGTGTGCAGGTTACACAAGCTGAGCAAAATCAGAGGCATAATTTGTTCCATACAAAGGGAGTTGTGAAGGAACGTTCTGTTCGCGTGATCATAGATGGAGGGAGCTGCAATAACTTGGCTAGCATGGAGATGGTGGAGAAGCTATCTCTCACCACAAGACCACATCCACCTCCTTACAACATCCAATGGTTCAACAACAGCGGCAAGGTTAAGGTAACACGTACTGTTCGTGTGCATTTTAGTATCTCTACATATGCTGATTATGTTGATTGTGATGTGGTACCTATGCAAGCATTTTCCTTATTACTTGGTAGACCATGGCAATTTGATAAAAATTCTGTACACCATGGTAGAAACAATCAGTATACTCTTGTTCATAACGATAAAAATATTACTTTGCTTCCTATAAGTCCTGATTCCATTTTGAAAGATGATATTAATAGAGCTAATAAAGCAAAACAGGAGACAAATAAGAGTGAAAATCAGATTGTGGCAAAAGAATTTGAGCACCAAATGAAGTCTAATAATAAACCATCTACTGTTGTTTCTGAAATTAAATTGAAAAGTGCATGTTTACTTGCCACAAAATCTGATATTGATGAGCTAGATTTCAGCAAATCTGTTTGCTATGCCTTTGTGTGCAAAGAGGCATTATTTTCATCCGAGGACGTGCCTTCCTCTTTGCCCAATGCTGTCACTAATATTTTGCAGGAGTTCGCTGACGTCTTTCCACAAGACGTGCCACCGGGATTACCACCTATTCGAGGGATTGAGCATCAAATTGACTTAATTCCCGGTGCTTCGCTACCCAACCGTGCACCATACCGTACCAATCCAGAGGAGACGAAGGAGATTATGTGTCAAGTACAAGAACTGCTCGACAAAGGTTATATACGCGAATCCCATAGTCCTTGTGCTGTTCCTATCATTTTAGTGCCGAAAAAGGATGGTACGTCGCGTATGTGCGTTGATTGTAGAGGCATAAATAATATTACTATTCATTATCGTCATCCTATTCCTAGGCTAGATGATATGCTTGATGAATTGAGTGGCTCTACAATATTCTCCAAAGTTGATTTGCGTAGTGGATACCATCAAATTCGTATGAAATTGGGAGATGAACGGAAAACAGCATTTAAAACTAAGTTTGGATTATATGAGTGGTTAGTCATGCCTTTTGGGTTAACTAATGCACCTAGTACTAGGTGCATTAACCTCATGAAAGTACTAGGTGCATTAGTTAACCCAAAAGGCATAACTAACCACTCATATAATCCAAACTTAGTTTTAAATGCTGTTTTCCATTCATCACCCAATTTCATACGAATTTGATGGTATCCACTACGCAAATCAACTTTGGAGAATATTGTAGAGCCACTCAATTCATCAAGCATATCATCTAGCCTAGAAATAGGATGACGATAACGAATAGTAATATTATTAATGCCTCTACAATCAATGCACATACGCGACGTACCATCCTTTTTCGGCACTAAAATGATAGGAACAGCACAAGGACTAAGGGATTCGCGTATATAACCTTTGTCGAGCAGTTCTGGTACCACTTGATAGAGGGTAAGGTGTCCCGATGTTTCGATGAGATGGTGGCTATCATTTTCTGTGGGAGTCGACCTTGACGATCCGACTACGAACGTGCGAGACGTCGCGCCTTAGCAATCGCTAAACCAACTTCTGAGGGTTATTGACCACGCCGGAGCACGATCAACCTGACCACGAGGGTCTGTTTCCTGCGAGCAAACAAAGAACAAGCAAGAAACTGAGATTGCAATCGGGATATTGCGAATATAAGATGAAAGCTTTATTGATCAAGGTGGAGTTCTGTGACGTCTTGGTCTGGTCGTTGGACACAAACGAAGTATGCGAAGTTGCAGCTATGGCGAACTTTTAATCTAAACAAAACCCAAAGTCTAAACGACGCCCTAAGGGCTGTATATATGGAGGAAGAGGGGGGGATTTCGTGGCCCTTGAGGGTGGGGTCCGAAACCAACCCTAACTCTTGTTTCCCCACACATACGGACTCCAAAAATAGCCTATACTTAAGTATTTCGAAATTACATGGGCCTGACCCATTAATAAGGTGACGCGGCACCTAGAATAGCCTATGGACGAATATTATGAAGTGGCATCTTGTATATTTCGTCTAAGGCTTCATGCACTCCTTATGGCGGCTTCAAAGTCCTGAAATCATCACTTGTAACTCCGTTCTTGATCCCCTTGCGCATGCCATCAACTCCATGCGTGTTCTTGCTCCAATGTTCATCCTTCTCCAAGCTAGGCCCTTCATTTGTAAGCAAAACAAATGTATCCAATTTAGGCAGCATCATAATCTCATGAACATTAGAATCATTACCAAGAAACGAAAGTACCTGGTAATTTAATTGGCGTGCGCGAGCTCTAGTAATTGGTCCAGTATATGTAACAGTAGGGGCTGTGGGTGTAACAATGGTATTGATGTCCTCATCATGTTCTTCGTGGGATCCGCTCCTTTCGTGAAAGATCGGGCGATTAGGGTTCTACCCTACATCAGTATTGATGTCCTCATCATCCTCCCCTTCTTGAAAAGAAGTCGTCCTCGATGAAAGGTCATCTTCCTCACTCAAATAAGGCTTCAAATCTGCAATGTTAAAAGTGGGACTAACCCCAAAATCTGCAGGTAGCTCAAGTTTATATGCATTATCATTTATTTTCTGATAGAGGCAAAGGTGTCCCGTCTTTCGAAAAGATGATGGATATCGCTTTGGTGGCAGTCGACTTTGACGATCCGACTACGAACGTGCGAGGAGGTCGCGCCTTAGCAATCGCTAAACCAACTCCGAGAGATTATTGACCACGCTGGAGCACGATCAACCTGACCACGAGGGTCTGTTTCCTGCGAGCAAACGAAGAACAAGCAAGAAACTGAGATTGCAATCTGGATATTGCGAATATAAGATGAAAGCTTTATTGATCAAGGTGGGGTTCTGTGACGCCTTTGTCTGGTCGTTGAACACAAACGAAGTACGCGAAGTTGCAGCTATGGCGAACTTTTAATCTAAACAAAACCCAAAATCTAAACGGTGCCCTAAGGGCTGTATATATGGAGGAAGAGAGGGGAATTTCGTGGCCCTTGGTGGAGGGGTCCGAAATCAACCCTATCTCTTGTTTCCCCACACATACGGACTCTAAAAATAGCCTATACTTATGTATTTCGAAATTACATGGGCCTGGCCCAATAAAAAGGTGACGCAGCACCTATAATAGCCTCGGGACGAAATTTATGAAGTGGCATCTTGTATATTTCGTCCAAGGCTTCATGCACCCATTATGGTGGCTTCAAAGTCCTGAAATCATCACTTGTAACTCCGTTCTTGTTCCCCTTGCGCATGGCATCATCTCCATGCTTGTTCTTGCTCCAACGTTCATCCTTCTCCAAGCTAGGCCCTTCATTTGTAAGTAAAACAAATGTATCCAATTTAGGCAGCATCATATTCTCATGAACATTAGAATCATTACCAAGAAACGAAAGTACCTGTGATGAGGACATGACTACCTTGGATATGACCAAAAATATTGCATATATGCATATTTGTCAGGTGATTTCTAGTGCAAACTATTCAATAATCTATTTATGTTATCCAGAACAAAAATACTTCACACACTTTTGTGCTTTGTCTAATTGCAGGTGTATGGGACATTTGTACAATCCACATATGAAGATAAGGAAGAAAGAGATGTTTATTTGCTGTCCAAAAAGTTCTCTCACGTCACTTTTGGCCCAAGAGAAGATAGAGTCCAAGTCTCTCACGTTCTGGATTCAGATTCGGACTGCACAGACATACCTGACTCAAAACGCACACAAGTTTTTCATACGGACTCCGAATTGGGTGATTCTTTTTTTGTTGCAAACTAGATTTCGTGCACTTTCCAACCCAATTGGAATCACCTTCAAATTCGTCCGGAGCATTGAGTTGTGGACGAAACAATCTGATGCTGCAGCAGAATCCGAGTCAAACTACAAGTCCAAAGGTGTTACATCACCTCCACTTGGGCCCATTGGCCTTGTACGACCTAGATTTAGTTTTAGGCTGCCTTGGGACGTCCTCCCACCTCCTTGGCTGCCACCCCTTGCTCCTATATAAGTAGATCCATCTAGTAGCTTTTCCTTGGGTTTTGTTTAGATTAAAAGTTCGCCATAGCTGCAACTTCGCGTACTTCGTTTGTGTTCAACGACCAGACAAAGGCGTCACAGAACCCCACCTTGATCAATAAAGCTTTCATCTTATATTCGCAATATCCAGATTGCAATCTTAGTTTCTTGCTTGTTCTTCGTTTGCTCGCAGGAAACAGACCCTCGTGGTCAGGTTGATCGTGCTCCGGCGTGGTCAATAACCTCTCGGAGTTGGTTTAGCGATTGCTAAGGCGCGACGTCCTCGCACGTTCGTAGTCGGATCGTCAAAGTCGACTTCCACCAAAGCGAAATCCACCATCTCATCGAAAGACGGGACACCTCCGCCTCTATCAACGTACTTGCTACACATTTCTTTTGGCCAAAGATGAGACGGGATGTTGAGCGTTTTATTGCTCGCTGCACTACATGTCAAAAAGCTAAGTCACGACTCAATCCTCATGGTTTATATATGCCTTTGCCTGTACCTAGTGTTCCTTGGGAGGATATATCTATGGACTTTGTTTTAGGTTTACCTCGAACAAAGAAGGGGAGGGATAGCATATTTGTTGTCGTGGATAGATTCTCGAAAATGGCACACTTTATACCATGTCATAAAAGCGATGATGCTGTTAATGTTGCTGATTTGTTCTTTCGTGAAATTATTCGCTTGCATGGTGTGCCAAATACTATTGTTTCAGATCGTGATACTAAATTTCTTAGCCACTTTTGGAGATGTTTATGGGCTAAGTTGGGGACTAAACTGCTTTTTAGTACTACTTGTCACCCCCAAACTGATGGACAAACTGAAGTAGTCAATAGAACGTTGTCTACTATGCTTAGGGCTGTTTTGAAGAATAATAAGAAAATGTGGGAGGAATGCTTGCCTCATATTGAATTTGCTTATAATCGTTCATTGCATTCTACTACTAAGATGTGCCCATTTGATGTTGTGTATGGTTTCCTACCTCGTGCACCTATTGATTTGTTGCCTCTTCCATCTTCAGAGAAGGTTAATTTTGATGCTAAACAACGTGCTGAATTGATTTTAAAAATGCATGAGTTAACTAAGGAAAACATTAAGCGCATGAATGCTAAATATAAACTTGCTGGAGATAAGGGTAGAAAACATGTTGTGTTTGCACCTGGAGGTCTTGTTTGGTTACATTTGCGTAAGGATAGATTTCCTGATTTGCGCAAATCAAAGTTAATGCCACGTGCTGATGGTCCCTTTAAGGTGTTAGAGAAAATAAATGATAATGCATATAAACTTGAGCTGCCTGCAGATTTTGGGGTTAGTCCCACTTTTAACATTGCAGATTTGAAGCCTTATTTGGGTGAGGAAGATGAACTTCCGTCGAGGACGACTTCATTTCAAGAAGGGGAGGATGATGAGGACATCAATACAATTGTTACACCCACAGCCCCTGCTGCTATACATACTGGACCAATTACCAGAGCTCGTGCACGCCAACTAAATTACCAGGTACTTTCGTTTCTTGGTAATGATTCTAATGTTCATGAGAATATGATGCTGCCTAAATTGGATACATTTGTTTTGCTTACAAATGAAGGGCCTAGCTTGGAGAAGGATGAACATTGGAGCAAGAACAAGCATGGAGATGATGGCATGCGCAAGGGGAACAAGAACGGAGTTACAAGTGATGATTTCAGGACTTTGAAGCCACCATAATGGGTGCATGAAGCCTTGGACGACATATACAAGATGCCACTTCATAAATTTCGTCCCGAGGCTATTTTAGGTGCTGCGTCACCTTATTATTGGGCCAGGCCCATGTAATTTCGAAATACATAAGTATAGGCTATTTTTAGAGTCTGTATGTGTGGGGAAACAAGAGATAGGGTTGATTTCGGACCCCTCCACCAAGGGCCACGAAATTCCCCCCTCTTCCTCCATATATACAGCCCTTAGGGCATCGTTTAGACTTTGGGTTTTGTTTAGATTAAAAGTTCGCCATAGCTGCAACTTCGCGTACTTCGTTTGTGTTCAACGACCAGACAAAGGCGTCACAGAACCCCACCTTGATCAATAAAGCTTTCATCTTATATTCGCAATATCCAGATTGCAATCTCAGTTTCTTGCTTGTTCTTCGTTTGGTCGCAGGAAACAGACCCTCGTGGTCAGGTTGATCGTGCTCCGGCGTGGTCAATAACCTCTCGGAGTTGGTTTAGCGATTGCTAAGGCGCGACGTCCTCGCACGTTCGTAGTCGGATCGTCAAAGTCGACTTCCACCAAAGCGAAATCCACCATCTCATCGAAAGACGGGACACCTTTGCCTCTATCATAGAATGCAATGAACGATTATAAGCAAATTCAATATGAGGCAAGCATTCCTCCCACATTTTCTTATTATTCTTCAAAACAGCCCTAAGCATAGTAGACAACGTTCTATTGACTACTTCAGTTTGTCCATCAGTTTGGGGGTGACAAGTAGTACTAAAAAGCAGTTTAGTCCCCAACTTAGCCCATAAACATCTCCAAAAGTGGCTAAGAAATTTAGTATCACGATCTGAAACAATAGTATTTGGCACACCATGCAAGCGAATAATTTCACGAAAGAACAAATCAGCAACATTAACAGCATCATCGCTTTTATGACATGGTATAAAGTGTGCCATTTTCGAGAATCTATCCACGACAACAAATATGCTATCCCTCCCCTTCTTTGTTCGAGGTAAACCTAAAACAAAGTCCACAGATATATCCTCCCAAGGAACACTAGGTACAGGCAAAGGCATATATAAACCATGAGGATTGAGTCGTGACTTAGCTTTTTGACATGTAGTGCAGCGAGCAATAAAACGCTCAACATCCCGTCTCATCTTTGGCCAAAAGAAATGTGTAGCAAGTACGTCCTCCGTCTTCTTCACGCCAAAGTGTCCCATTAATCCTCCTCCATGCGCCTCCTGCAACAACAAAAGACGAACGGAGCTAGCTGGAATGCATAGCTTGTTAGCACGAAACACAAATCCATCGTTAACAACAAACTTGTTCCACATTCTTCCTTCTTTACAATTCTGCATTACATCTTTAAAATCAGCATCATGCACATATTGATCTTTGATGGTCTCCAAACCAAATATTTTGAAGTCAAGTTGTGAAAGCATAGTATAGCGACGAGACAATGCATGAGCAATAACATTTTCTTTTCCCTTCTTGTGTTTAATGACATAAGGGAAAGTCTCAATGAATTCAACCCATTTAGCATGTCTACGATTCAGTTTAGCTCTGATACCACTTGATAGAGGCAAAGGTGTCCCGTCTTTCGATGAGATGATGGATATCGCTTTGGTGGAAGTCGACTTTGACGATCCGACTACGAACGTGCGAGGACGTCGCGCCTTAGCAATCGCTAAACCAACTCCGAGAGGTTATTGACCACGCCGGAGCACGATCAACCTGACCACGAGGGTCTGTTTCCTGCGAGCAAACGAAGAACAAGCAAGAAACTGAGATTGCAATCTGGATATTGCGAATATAAGATGAAAGCTTTATTGATCAAGGTGGGGTTCTGTGACGCCTTTGTCTGGTCGTTGAACACAAACGAAGTACGCGAAGTTGCAGCTATGGCGAACTTTTAATCTAAACAAAACCCAAAGTCTAAACGATGCCCTAAGGGTTGTATATATGGAGGAAGAGGGGGGAATTTCGTGGCCCTTGGTGGAGGGGTCCGAAATCAACCCTATCTCTTGTTTCCCCACACATACGGACTCTAAAAATAGCCTATACTTATGTATTTCGAAATTACATGGGCCTGGCCCAATAATAAGGTGACGCAGCACCTAAAATAGCCTCGGGACGGAATTTATGAAGTGGCATCTTGTATATTTCGTCCAAGGCTTCATGCACCCATTATGGTGGCTTCAAAGTCCTGAAATCATCACTTGTAACTCCGTTCTTGTTCCCCTTGCGCATGCCATCATCTCCATGCTTGTTCTTGCTCCAATGTTCATCCTTCTCCAAGCTAGGCGCTTCATTTATAAGCAAAACAAATGTATCCAATTTAGGCAGCATCATATTCTCATGAACATTAGAATCACTACCAAGAAACGAAAGTACCTGGTAATTTAGTTGGCGTGCACGAGCTCTAGTAATTGGTCCAGTATGTATAGCAGCAGGGGCTGTGGGTGTAACAATTGTATTGATGTCCTCATCACGTGTAATAAGAGCCAATGTCTCCTCATCATAGTCACTAGCGGACTCATATCCACCATCCGCGGTAGCAATCATCACACGCGGAGATTTGCATTCCCTCGCATAATGACCTCCTCCCTTACAACGACAACAAATAATATCACTTGTGTGCCCTGTTGATGCCAATGAAGAAGAAAAACGTTGTGCAGGCCCCGCAGGTGCGCTCTTGGCAGATAATGGTGGTTGTGCCTGTTTTCTTGTATCACGGCTGGAGGTGGCACCGGATGGAGGTGCTGGTGCAGTTGAAGTAGAAGATGCACGTGGTGTCCATGATGAAGGTCGGCCTGCAGAAAAGTTAGTTCGCCCCAATGCTTGTCGATCCTGCACTTCACGTTCAGCTTTACAAGCAAGATGGAATAAACGAGTGATATTAGTATACTCCTTATAGTCTAGAATGGTCTGAATCTCTCTATTTAATCCACCCAGAAAATGTGCAAGCATAGCTTCATTCTCCTCAACAATACCATATCTAATCATGCCAGTTTGTAATTCCTGATAATATTCTTCTACAGAATTTTTCCCTTGTCTTAAACACTGCAATTTTTGAAGCAATTCACGTTGATAATATGGTGGAACCCAACGCGTACGCATAGCAGTTTTCAAAGCAGCCCAAGTAGTTGGAATAGGATATAATCTACAATGTTCAGACCACCATACACATGCAAAACTAGTGAAAGCACAAACAGCAGCAGCAACTCGTCTCTCCTCAGGATATTGTAAACATGTAAATCGTTGTTCAGTTTCTAACTCCC
The DNA here is from genome assembly GCF_002162155.2 of Triticum dicoccoides. NCBI lineage: Eukaryota > Viridiplantae > Streptophyta > Magnoliopsida > Poales > Poaceae > Triticum > Triticum dicoccoides. The sequence goes on along the minus strand of NW_021237225.1, from coordinate 37,437 downwards.
AAGTAAGATATATATCAGAAACATATCTACCCTCAAATGGTGGAATATTCAATTTTAGTTTAGGAATATGGACATCATCTCGTACCTGAGGTGGTGGTGCAGGCCTACCATTACGAATATATACCTGAGGTCGACCTGCTGGTGGTGGTGCTGGTGGCTGCTCGTAGATCTGATTTTGATCAACCTCATCCTCATAATCGCCCGCATACTCATCATCCTCCTGGGTACCAGCAACAGCAGTAGCAGGAGCCAAAGAAACACCAACAGCAGTAGCAGCGGCACCAGAATTTTGTCCTGGCTCAATAGGAACACGCTGTGCTCGTCCATACTGATTCGGAAGGGGGCGTAGTTGTTGTTGTTGCAGAGGTGCGACAGGTGCAGCCGGTGGTGGAAGACGCGCAATTAGTTCATTAAATCTGTTATCGAGCTTTGTTTCGAACGTCTTCTCAAGGCCAGTAATCTTCTCCATGGCCTCTTCAAAATTGTTCAGCACATCTTGCACCTGTTCAGTCATCATTTGCTGAAACTTATCATGAAGCTCCTTGTTCGATAAGTTCTCCCAGTCAATCTCGTCGGCTTGTGATCCTGGCATGGTTAGCAGCAATAGAAACACACAAGAATATGATCCTACAGACTACTAAGAAGTGGTGGTGGTGTATCACAAATCCGTCAAGCAAATCTCAAATTCTTACCAGGTCTTACCCAGCAGCAGGCGGTGATCGGCAACCGTTGTAGTCAAAAACTCTCAAAGCTTGGATAGAGCGATTACCAGGGAGAGTCAAACACACGACGTAGATGTATGTGGAGCTGGGAAGGCTTATAGTATGGTAGCAAAAAGGGTCAGCAATAATCAATTCAGAGATGCAAAGTTGAATAAACGCTCAACGACGGTACTGTGCTGGTCCTAGGCTAGACTGTGCTAGAGACGCGAGCCTAGAACACCAACAAAATCACGGCGCGGCACGTAAAAAGGGAAAAGCATACTCTGAATTTTTTTTCGCTCTTTTTTTTTGCGCTCTTTTTTTTGCGCTGCTTTTTTTTTTGCGAAAAATCACTATAATGGCGAGTGTCTCAAAACTCTTCCTAGGTCAAACTGACAGGATGGGCACGAAATTTTTTTTCGACCAAATTTTTTTTTTCGACTGCCCGGACCCAAAAACTGGAAACGGGTCAAAAAAAACTTCCTATAACGGCGACTGTCTCAAAACACTCAGAAACACCTAAAAATAGGATAGCCAGAAATTTTTTCGAAAAATGCGTTTTTGTAAAGTTTTGGGCCTAAACGGAGCGTGGTTTCCCGACTCTTTTTTTTTCCGAAACCTACTCCGGCAAGGAAACACGAATCGGAAACTAGATGGATCTCGAAAACAAACCTAATAAGCAAGGAACTCGGATTGGTGGTGGATATATGGTGGTGGTATATGGCAGCGGTGGTAGTAGCGGTGGTAGTATATGGATATGGATCGGTGGTGGTATATGGACACGGATTGGTGGTGGTATATGGATACGGATTCGGAGCGGTGGTGGTAGATGGCAGGAGCGATGATGATGGTGCGGCGGCGGCGTGACAACTTATGACCAGAACTCGAAACTCTAAAAGACTAGACTCTAAGACCAGCAACTAGACACGACGATGCAACCGCAAATTCAACAAAGCAAAACCCTAAAAAGATTATGCAAAGGCTCAGATTGGTTCGGATATGATGAACTAACCCTAATTTTTTTTGTGGCTTTTTCGTGGACTATAGGTATGAAGAACAGACTCGATCTAAACTACGAAAAACTGTAAAATCTCACCGAGCAACCTGGAAATCTGATACCACTTGATAGAGGCAAAGGTGTCCCGTCTTTCCATGAGATGATGGATATCGCTTTGGTGGCAGTCGACTTTGACGATCCGACTACGAACGTGCGAGGACGTCGCGCCTTAGCAATCGCTAAACCAACTCCGAGAGGTTATTGACCATGCCGGAGCACGATCAACCTGACCACGAGGGTCTGTTTCCTGCGAGCAAACGAAGAACAAGCAAGAAACTGAGATTGCAATCTGGATATTGCGAATATAAGATGAAAGCTTTATTGATCAAGGTGGGGTTCTGTGACGCCTTTGTCTGGTCATTGAACACAAACGAAGTACGCGAAGTTGCAGCTATGGCGAACTTTTAATCTAAACAAAACCCAAAATCTAAACGGTGCCCTAAGGGCTGTATATATGGAGGAAGAGAGGGGAATTTCGTGGCCCTTGGTGGAGGGGTCCGAAATCAACCCTATCTCTTGTTTCCCCACACATACGGACTCTAAAAATAGCCTATACTTATGTATTTCGAAATTACATGGGCCTGGCCCAATAATAAGGTGACGCATCACCTAAAATAGCCTCGGGACGAAATTTATGAAGTGGCATCTTGTATATTTCGTCCAAGGCTTCATGCACCCATTATGGTGGCTTCAAAGTCCTGAAATCATCACTTGTAACTCCGTTCTTGTTCCCCTTGCGCATGCCATCATCTCCATGCTTGTTCTTGCTTCAATGGTCATCCTTCTCCAAGCTAGGCCCTTCATTTGTAAGCAAAACAAATGTATCCAATTTAGGCAGCATCATATTCTCATGAACATTAGAATCATTACCAAGAAACGAAAGTACCTGGTAATTTAGTTGGCGTGCACGAGCTCTAGTAATTGGTCCAGTATGTATAGCAGCAGGGGCTGTGGGTGTAACAATTGTATTGATGTCCTCATCATTTTCTCTAACACCTTAAAAGGACCACCAACACGTGGCATTAGCTTTGAGTTGCGGAAATTAGGAAATCTATCCTTGCGCAAATGTAACCAAACAAGATCTCTAGGTGCAAACACAACATGTTTTCTACCCTTATCTCTGATTGAGGCGAGGGTCCCGATCTTTCGATGAGATGATAACTATCGATTTGGTGGAGACGACTTTGACAATCCGACTACAAACGTGCACGACGTTGCGCCTTAGCAATCGCTAAACCAATCTCCTGAGGTTACTGACGACGCCGGAAGCACGGTCAGCCTGACCACGAAGGTCTATTCCTACAAGCAATCGAAGAACGAGCAAGAATATGATAAAGCAATCTAAATATTGCAAATATATATGAGGTATTGATAATGGTGGGGATCCGAAAGCGGTCTTGGTCTGGTCGTTGGACACAAACGAAGTACACGAAGTTGCAATGGCTAACTTTTAACTAAACAAATCCCAAGGAAAAAGCTACTAGATGGATCTACTTATATAGGAGCAAGGGGTGGCGGCCAAGGAGGTGGGAGGACGTCCCAAGGCAGCCTAAAACTAACCCTAGGTCGTACAAGGCTCATGGGCCCAAGTGGAGGTGATGTAACACCTTTGGACTTGTAGTTTGACTCGGATTCTGCTGCAGCATCAGATTGTTTCGTCCACAACTCAACGCTCCGGACGAATTTGAAGGTGATTCCAATTGGGTTGGAAAGTGCACGAAATCTAGTTTCCAACAAAAAAAATCACCCAATTCGGAGTCCGTATGAAAAACTTGTGTGCGTTTTGAGTCAGGTATGTCTGTGCAGTCCGAATCTGAATCCAGAACGTGAGAGACTTGGACTCTATCTTCTCTTGGGCCAAAAGTGACGTGAGAGAACTTTTTGGACAGCAAATAAACATCTCTTTCTTCCTTATCTTCATATGTGGATTGTACAAATGTCTCATACACCTGCAATTAGACAAAACACAAAAGTGTGTGAAGTATTTTTGTTCTGGATAACATAAATAGATTATTGAATAGTTTGCACTAGAAATCACCTGACAAATATGCATATATGCAATATTTTTGGTCATATCCAAGGTAGTCATGTCCTCATCACTCTTTGCCTCCTGCTGTCACTAACATTTTGCAGGAGTTCGCTGATGTTTTTCCACAAGACGTGCCACCGGGATTACCGCCTATTCGAGGGATTGAGCATCAGATTGACTTAATTCCCGGTGCTTCACTGCCAAACCGTGCACCATACCGTACCAATCCAGAGGAGACGAAGGAGATTATGCGTCAAGTACAAGAGCTTCTCGACAAAGGTTATATACGCGAATCCCTTAGTCCTTGTGTTGTTCCTATTATTCTAGTGCCGAAAAAGGATGGTACATCACGTATGTGTGTTGATTGTAGAGGCATTAATAATATTACTATTTGTTATCGTCATCCTATTCCTAGGCTAGATGATATGCTTGATGAATTGAGTGGCTCTACAATATTCTCCAAAGTTGATTTGCGTAGTGGCTACCATCAAATTCGTATGAAATTGGGAGATGAATGGAAAACAGCATTTAAAACTAAGTTTGGATTATATGAGTGGTTAGTCATGCCTTTTGGGTTAACTAATGCACCTAGTACTTTCATGAGATTAATGAACGAAGTTTTACGTGCTTTCATTGGACGATTTGTGGTAGTTTACTTTGATGACATATTGATTTATAGCAGATCTTTGGAAGAACATTTGGAACATTTACGTGCTGTTTTTATTGCTCTACGTGATGCACGTTTGTTCGGTAACCTTGGGAAGTGCACCTTTTGCACTGACCGAGTATCTTTTCTTGGCTATGTTGTTACTCCACAGGGAATTGAAGTTGATAAAGCCAAGATTGAAGCTATTGAGAGTTGGCCGCAGCCCAAAACGGTCACACAAGTGAGGAGTTTTCTTGGCCTCGCTGGATTCTATAGGCGTTTTGTGAGAGATTTTAGCACCATTGCTGCACCTCTCAATGAGCTTACAAAGAAAGATGTGCCTTTTCTTTGGGGTACCGCACAGGAAGAAGCCTTCACGGTATTGAAAGATAAGTTGACACATGCTCCTTTACTCCAACTTCCTGATATTAATAAGACTTTTGAGCTTGAATGTGATGCTAGTGGAATTGGATTAGGAGGTGTGTTATTACAAGATGGCAAACCTGTTGCATACTTTTCTGAAAAATTGAGTGGGCCTAGTCTGAATTATTCTACTTATGATAAAGAATTATATGCTCTTGTTCGGACTTTAGAAACATGGCAACATTATTTATGGCCCAAAGAATTTGTTATACATTCTGATCATGAATCTTTGAAACATATTAAAAGTCAAGCTAAACTGAATCGTAGACATGCTAAATGGGTTGAATTCATTGAGACTTTCCCTTATGTCATTAAACACAAGAAGGGAAAAGAAAATGTTATTGCTGATGCATTGTCTCGTCGCTATACTATGCTTTCACAACTTGACTTCAAAATATTTGGTTTGGAGACCATCAAAGATCAATATGTGCATGATGCTGATTTTAAAGATGTAATGCAGAATTGTAAAGAAGGAAGAATGTGGAACAAGTTTGTTGTTAACGATGGATTTGTCTTTCGTGCTAACAAGCTATGCATTCCAGCTAGCTCCGTTCGTCTTTTGTTGTTGCAGGAGGCGCATGGAGGAGGATTAATGGGACACTTTGGCGTGAAGAAGACGGAGGACGTACTTGCTACACATTTCTTTTGGCCAAAGATGAGACGGGATATTGAGCGTTTTATTGCTCGCTGCACTACATGTCAAAAAGCTAAGTCACGGCTCAATCCTCATGGTTTATATATGCCTTTGCCTGTACCTACTGTTCCTTGGGAGGATATATCTATGGACTTTGTTTTAGGTTTACCTCGAACAAAGAAGGGGAGGGATAGCATATTTGTTGTCGTGGATAGATTCTCGAAAATGGCACACTTTATACCATGTCATAAAAGTGATGATGCTGTTAATGTTGCTGATTTGTTCTTTCGTGAAATTATTCGCTTGCATGGTGTGCCAAATACTATTGTTTCAGATCGTGATACTAAATTTCTTAGCCACTTTTGGAGATGTTTATGAGCTAAGTTGGGGACTAAACTGCTTTTTAGTACTACTTGTCACCCCCAAACTGATGGACAAACTGAAGTAGTCAATAGAACGTTGTCTACTATGCTTAGGGCTGTTTTGAAGAATAATAAGAAAATGTGGGAGGAATGCTTGCCTCATATTGAATTTGCTTATAATCGTTCATTGCATTCTACTACTAAGATGTGCCCTTTTGAAGTTGTGTATGGTTTCCTACCTCGTGCACCTATTGATTTGTTGCCTCTTCCATCTTCGGAGAAGGTTAATTTTGATGCTAAACAACGTGCTGAATTGATTTTAAAAATGCATGAGTTAACTAAGGAAAACATTGAGCGCATGAATGCTAAATATAAACTTGCTGGAGATAAGGGTAGAAAACATGTTGTGTTTGCACCTGGAGATCTTGTTTGGTTACATTTGCGTAAGGATAGATTTCCTGATTTGCGCAAATCAAAGTTAATGCCACGTGCTGATGGTCCCTTTAAGGTGTTAGAGAAAATTGATAGAGGCAAAGGTGTCCCGTCTTTCGATGAGATGGTGGATTTCGCTTTGGTGGAAGTCGACTTTGACGATCCGACTACGAACGTGCAAGGACGTCGCGCCTTAGCAATCGCTAAACCAACTCCGAGAGGTTATTGACCACGCCGGAGCACGATCAACCTGACCACGAGGGTCTGTTTCCTGCGAGCAAACGAAGAACAAGCAAGAAACTGAGATTGCAATCTGGATATTGCGAATATAAGGTGAAAGCTTTATTGATCAAGGTGGGGTTCTGTGACGCCTTTGTCTGGTCGTTGAACACAAACGAAGTACGCGAAGTTGCAGCTATGGCGAACTTTTAATCTAAACAAAACCCAAAGTCTAAACGATGCCCTAAGGGCTGTATATATGGAGGAAGAGGGGGGAATTTCGTGGCCCTTGGTGGAGGGGTCCGAAATCAACCCTATCTCTTGTTTCCCCACACATACGGACTCTAAAAATAGCCTATACTTATGTATTTCGAAATTACATGGGCCTGGCCCAATAATAAGGTGACGCAGCACCTAAAATAGCCTCGGGACGAAATTTATGAAGTGGCATCTTGTACATTTCGTCCAAGGCTTCATGCACCCATTATGGTGGCTTCAAAGTCCTGAAATCATCACTTGTAACTCCGTTCTTGTTTCCCTTGCGCATGCCATCATCTCCATGCTTGTTCTTGCTCCAATGTTCATCCTTCTCCAAGCTAGGCCCTTCATTTGTAAGCAAAACAAATGTATCCAATTTAGGCAGCATCATATTCTCATGAACATTAGAATCATTACCAAGAAACGAAAGTACCTGGTAATTTAGTTGGCGTGCACGAGCTCTAGTAATTGGTCCAGTATGTATAGCAGCAGGGGCTGTGGGTGTAACAATTGTATTGATGTCCTCATCACATGCAATAAGTCATTCAACACAGAATCATCACCAAGATTAGAGGTCATATCAAAATGATTAAACATTGGTTCTTTTGCATCAATAGTTAATTCAATGGGTGCACTCAAAATTGTTGGTATTTCAGTTGTTTGATCACATGGCAAAGTCAAATTATCAACGTAGTCCTCTAAAATAGGTGGTGTGATCAAAGTAGTGGGTAGCTCATCAGATGGTGCATTCAAATTGACAAGGCATTCATCATTCTCATGTAGAGATGGAAGATCAGTACCTTTGTCATTACCTCTTATGATCAACTCAGATGATGTAGCCACTCTCGGGGGCGATGTGTCACATGGTGGAGGTGATGTAGTCCTGACAACAACGGATGTGGTTGTCATAGTATGCCTAGTAGTTGAAGGAACAATCATATCAACTCTTGGAATGTGCACCGTGCGCTTGTTCTCCTCGTGGCCAACACATCATTTTATTTCCTGTTCAGCTTTGCAAGCAAGATGAAACAAATGGTCCATAGGATAACACTCTTCATGAATTAGTATCTCTTGAATATCACGGTTTAATCCTCCCCAAAATCTATCCATAAAATCATCTTCACTTTCTTCTAAAGAGGAATGCAACAAGGTAGTTTGTAAATCATCATAATATTTTGTTACAGTTTCACTACCTTGTTTTAAGTGTTGCAACTTCTTAATCATGTCACGAGTATAATAAGCAGGGACGAAAGTATGTCGCATGGCAAGTTTCAAATCATCCCAAGTAGTAGGTATATAATTAGGGTGTAACCGACAATATTCACTCCACCAAACCAAAGCATAACCAGTGAAAGAACCAACCGCAACCTTAACCTTTTTATGTTCATCGAAATTATGGGAAGCAAATATATTTTTTATGTTGAACTCCCATTCAATATATAAAGCAGGTTTAAAACGGCCATTAAATGGTGGTATAGATACATTAACCTGATCATGTGCATTTGGATGTTTGTGCACCTCTCGTGACGGTTGTGGTATTTGCAAAGGTGGTGGCACGTCTCCCGCGATCGACAAAGCCCATGAATTGACTCTGAATCCTGTCATGATTAGTAGAACAAGAAACAAAACCCAAAAATAATGTTCCTATAACTACTAGGATGTGGTGGTAAAACGCTCACAGTAAAGCAAATATCAATGTCTTACAAGTTCTTACCATGCAGCAGGCGGTGATCGGCAACCAGCGGTGTCAAGTAACTCCGAATATTGCGTAAAGCGATTGCCAGGGGAGCGTACGTATACACGGTGTAGAAATATGTGGAGCTGGGTTGGCTATATATGGTAGCAAAAGATTAGCAATAATCAATTCAAAGATGCAATGTTGAATAAACGCTCAACGACGGTAATGTGCTGGTCCTAGGCTAGATCGGACTAGAGACGCGAGCCTAGAACACTAATAAGGTCACGGCGTAGCACAACTAGCATCAATGAAGGATACTAAGTAGCTCTTGATAGCAAGATATAAGTGAAGATCACAACGGCAGTGAAGATAATGATGAAAAACAACTGCCAAGCAGGATATACAACAACTCTCTCTCTAACTTTCCTCTTGAAAAGTTTGAGACAATTTTCTGATAAATTCTTTCAAAGAATGCTACTAACTCAAGCTTTCCAATGCAAAAAGAATCACTCAATTCCGAGTTGATATGAGGAGTCAAAGAATTCTAAAACTGCCCTGAAAAATTGGAACAAGCTGTGTTCACGAACTTCGGAGGGCAAAAAGACCTATTTAGAAGCCGATTTTGAGGTGTCAAATATTGAACTAGCTTCTGCAACTATTTAGATGTGGCTCGCCGCTAGCTTTCATTTGAGTACTCGCGGAGCCAAAACAGACTTCATATGAGGAAGTTATGCCTGTTTTACTGAACAATGCACAAAACAGATTCCAATCCGAATTCAACTACGAGATTGAGTCTAGATAGATCCGAATTTTGTTTTTTTTTCTCCTCTCTTTTTTTTCTCACATTTTTTTTCTTTTCCTTTCTTTTTTTTTCTCTGACTTTTTTTTTACTTTTTTTCTCTATCTTTTTTTCTCTCTCCCTCTTTCCAAAACAAACTAGATAAGATGTAGATTGGATCAAGCGAAGATGGGAACGATCTCAACTATGACTATGACAATGAACGGTGGGTAGCACATGGAGGAAATTGATGGATGGGTGGTGGACAGCGGAAGGGATAACGATGCAGCGGCGATGTGACTAATGTGAACAGAACTCGAAACTCTAAACGACCTAGACACTAAGACCAGCAACTCGACACGACGATGCAACCGATAATTCAACTATGCAAGCAATCAAAAGAAAATTGCAAAGGCTCAGACTGGCTTGGACAAAGGATGAATAGATCTAACTCTTTTTTGTGGATTTTTCTTGGACAATAGGTAAGAAAATAAATCTAATCTAGGAAAACTGGAAATTCTCACCGAGCAACCTGAAAACTGATACCACTTGATTGAGGCGAGGGTCCCGATCTTTCGATGAGATGATAACTATCGATTTGGTGGAGACGACTTTGACAATCCGACTACAAACGTGCACGACGTTGCGCCTTAGCAATCGCTAAACCAATCTCCTGAGGTTACTGACGACGTCGGAAGCACGGTCAGGCTGACCACGAAGGTCTATTCCTACAAGCAATCGAAGAACGAGCAAGAATATGATAAAGCAATCTAAATATTGCAAATATATATGAGGTATTGATAATGGTGGGGATCCGAAAGCGGTCTTGGTCTGGTCGTTGGACACAAACGAAGTACACGAAGTTGCAATGGCTAACTTTTAACTAAACAAATCCCAAGGAAAAAGCTACTAGATGGATCTACTTATATAGGAGCAAGGGGTGGCGGCCAAGGAGGTGGGAGGACGTCCCAAGGCAGCCTAAAACTAACCCTAGGTCGTACAAGGCTCATGGGCCCAAGTGGAGGTGATGTAACACCTTTGGACTTGTAGTTTGACTCGGATTCTGCTGCAGCATCAGATTGTTTCGTCCACAACTCAACGCTCCGGACGATTTTGAAGGTGATTCCAATTGGGTTGGAAAGTGCACGAAATCTAGTTTCCAACAAAAAACGAATCACCCAATTCGGAGTCCGTATGAAAAACTTGTGTGCGTTTTGAGTCAGGTATGTCTGTGCAGTCCGAATCTGAATCCAGAACGTGAGAGACTTGGACTCTATCTTCTCTTGGGCCAAAAGTGACGTGAGAGAACTTTTTGGACAGCAAATAAACATCTCTTTCTTCCTTATCTTCATATGTGGATTGTACATGATAGAGGCTAAGGTGTCCCGTCTTTCGATGAGATGATGGATATCGCTTTGGTGGAAGTCGACTTCGACGATCCGACTACGAACGTACGAGGACGTCGCGCCTTAGCAATCGCTAAACCAACTCCGAGAGGTTATTGACCACACCGGAGTACGATCAACCTGACCACGAGGGTCTGTTTCCTGCGAGCAAACGAAGAACAAGCAAGAAACTAAGATTGCAATCTGGATATTGCGAATATAAGATGAAGCTTTATTGATCAAGGTGGGGTTCTGTGACGCCTTTGTCTGGTCGTTGAACACAAACGAAGTACGCGAAGTTGCAGATATGGCGAACTTTTAATCTAAACAAAACCCAAAGTCTAAACGATGCCCTAAGGGCTGTATATATGGAGGAAGAGGGGGGGGGGATTTCGTGGCCCTTGGTGGAGGGGTCCGAAATCAACCCTATCTCTTGTTTCCCCACACATACGGACTCTAAAAATAGCCTATACTTATGTATTTCGAAATTACATGGGCCTGGCCCAATAATAAGGTGACGCAGCACGTAAAATAGCCTCGGGACGAAATTTATGAAGTGGCATCTTGTATATTTCGTCCAAGGCTTCTTGCACCCATTATGGTGGCTTCAAAGTCCTGAAATCATCACTTGTAACTCCGTTCTTGTTCCCCTTGCGCATGCCATCATCTCCATGCTTGTTCTTGCTCCAATGTTCATCCTTCTCCAACCTAGGCCCTTCATTTGTAAGCAAAACAAATGTATCCAATTTAGGCAGCATCATATTCTCATGAACATTAGAATCATTACCAAGAAACGAAAGTACCTGGTAATTTAGTTGGCGTGCACGAGCTCTAGTAATTGGTCCAGTATGTATAGCAGCAGGGGCTGTGGGTGTAACAATTGTATTGATGTCCTCATCATCCTCCCCTTCTTGAAATGAAGTCGTCCTCGACGGAAGATCATCTTCCTCACCCAAATAAGGCTTCAAATCTGCAATGTTAAAAGTGGGACTAACCCCAAAATCTGCAGGTAGCTCAAGTTTATATGCATTATCATTTATTTTCTCTAACACCTTAAAGGGACCATCAGCACGTGGCATTAACTTTGATTTGCGCAAATCAGGAAATCTATCCTTACGCAAATGTAACCAAACAAGATCTCCAGGTGCAAACACAACATGTTTTCTACCCTTATCTCCAGCAAGTTTATATTTAGCATTCATGCGCTCAATGTTTTCCTTAGTTAACTCATGCATTTTTAAAATCAATTCAGCACGTTGTTTAGCATCAAAATTAACCTTCTCCGAAGATGGAAGAGGCAACAAATCAATAGGTGCACGAGGTAGGAAACCATATACAACTTCAAAAGGGCACATCTTAGTAGTAGAATGCAATGAACGATTATAAGCAAATTCAATACGAGGCAAGCATTCCTCCCACATTTTCTTATTATTCTTCAAAACAGCCCTAAGCATAGTAGACAACGTTCTATTGACTACTTCAGTTTGTCCATCAGTTTGGGGGTGACAAGTAGTACTAAAAAGCAGTTTAGTCCCCAACTTAGCCCATAAACATCTCCAAAAGTGGCTAAGAAATTTAGTATCACGATCTGAAACAATAGTATTTGGCACACCATGCAAGCGAATAATTTCACGAAAGAACAAATCAGCAACATTAACAGCATCATCACTTTTATGACATGGTATAAAGTGTGCCATTTTCGAGAATCTATCCACGACAACAAATATGCTATCCCTCCCCTTCTTTGTTCGAGGTAAACCTAAAACAAAGTCCATAGATATATCCTCCCAAGGAACAGTAGGTACAGGCAAAGGCATATATAAACCATGAGGATTGAGTCATGACTTAGCTTTTTGACATGTAGTGCAGCGAGCAATAAAACGCTCAACATCCCGTCTCATCTTTGGCCAAAAGAAATGTGTAGCAAGTACGTCCTCCGTCTTCTTCACGCCAAAGTGTCCCATTAATCCTCCTCCATGCGCCTCCTGCAACAACAAAAGACGAACGGAGCTAGCTGGAATGCATAGCTTGTTAGCACGAAACACAAATCCATCGTTAGCAACAAACTTGTTCCACATTCTTCCTTCTTTACAATTCTGCATTACATCTTTAAAATCAGCATCATGCACATATTGATCTTTGATGGTCTCCAAAACCAAATATTTTGAAGTCAAGTTGTGAAAGCATAGTATAGCGACGAGACAATGCATCAGCAATAACATTTTCTTTTCCCTTCTTGTGTTTAATGACATAAGGGAAAGTCTCAATGAATTCAACCCATTTAGCATGTCTACGATTCAGTTTAGCTTGACTTTTAATATGTTTCAAAGATTCATGATCAGAATGTATAACAAATTCTTTGGGCCATAAATAATGTTGCCATGTTTCTAAAGTCCGAACAAGAGCATATAATTCTTTATCATAAGTAGAATAATTCAGACTAGGCCCACTCAATTTTTCAGAAAAGTATGCAACAGGTTTGCCATCTTGTAATAACACACCTCCTAATCCAATTCCACTAGCATCACATTCAAGCTCAAAAGTCTTATTAAAATCAGGAAGTTGGAGTAAAGGAGCATGTGTCAACTTATCTTTCAATACCGTGAAGGCTTCTTCCTGTGCGGTACCCCAAAGAAAAGGCACATCTTTCTTTGTAAGCTCATTGAGAGGTGCAGCAATGGTGCTGAAATCTCTCACAAAACGCCTATAGAATCCAGCGAGGCCAAGAAAACTCCTCACTTGTGTGACCGTTTTGGGTTGCGGCCAACTCTCAGTAGCTTCAATCTTGACTTTATCAACTTCAATTCCCTGTGGAGTAACAACATAGCCAAGAAAAGATACTCGGTCGGTGCAAAAGGTGCACTTCCCAAGGTTACCAAACAAACGTGCATCGCGTAGAGCAATAAAAACAACACGTAAATGTTCCCAATGTTCTTCCAAAGATCTGCTATAAATCAATATGTCATCAAAGTAAACTACCACAAATCGTCCAATGAAAGCACGTAAAACTTCGTTCATTAATCTCATGAAAGTACTAGGTGCATTAGTTAACCCAAAAGGCATGACTAACCACTCATATAATCCAAACTTAGTTTTGAATGTTGTTTTCCATTCATCTCCCAATTTCATACGAATTTGATGGTATCCACTACGTAAATCAACTTTGGAGAATATTGTAGAGCCACTCAATTCATCACGCATATCATCTAGCCTAGGAATAGGATGACGATAACGAATAGTAATATTATTAATGCCTCTACAATCAACACACATACGTGATGTACCATCCTTTTTCGGCACTAGAATAATAGGAACAGCACAAGGACTAAGGGATTCGCGTATATAACCTTTGTCGAGAAGCTCTTGTACTTGACGCATAATCTCCTTCGTCTCCTCTGGATTGGTACGGTATGGTGCACGGTTTGGCAGTGAAGCACCGGGAATTAAGTCAATCTGATGCTCAATCCCTCGAATAGGCGGTAATCCCGGTGGCACGTCTTGTGGAAAGACGTCAGCGAACTCCTGCAAAATGTTAGTGACAGCAGGAGGCAAAGAGGAAGGCACGTCCTCGAATGAAAATAATGCCTCTTTGCACACAAAAGCATAGCAAACAGATTTGCTGAAATCTAGCTCATCAATATCAGATTTGGTGGCAACTAAACATGCACTTTTCAATTTAATTTCAGAAGCAACACTAGATGGTTTATTATTAGGCTTCATTTGTTGCTCAAATTCTTTTGCCACAATCTGATTTTCACTCTTATTCGTCTCCTGTTTTGCTTTATTAGCTCTATTAATATCATCTTTCAAAATGGAATCAGGAGTCATAGGAAGCAAAGTAATATTTTTATCCTTATGAACAAGAGTATAGTGATTGTTTCTACCATGGTGTACAGAATTTTTATCAAATTGCCGTGGTCTACCAAGTAATAAGGAACATGCTTGCATAGGTACCACATCACAATCAACATAATCAACATTTGTAGATATACTAAAATGCACACGAACAGTACGTGTTAGCTTAACCTTGCCGCTGTTGTTGAACCATTGGATGTAGTAAGGATGTGGATGTGGTCTTGTGGTGAGAGAAAGCTTCTCGACCATCTCCATGCTAGCCAAGTTGTTGCAGCTCCCTCCGTCTATGATGACGCGCACAGAACGTTCCTTCACAACTCCCTTGGTATGGAACAAATTGTGCCTCTGATTTTGCTCAGCTTGTGTGATCTGCACACTCAAAACACGTTGAGCAACTAAACATTCATACCTGTCAGCGTCTTCAGGAGCCATGTATTGCGTCTCATTATCAGAATCATCTCCACCATGTTCTTCACGTGTAATAAGAGCCAAAGTCTCCTCATCATAGTCACTAGCGGACTCATATCCACCATCCGCGGTAGCAATCATCACACGCGGAGATTTGCATTCTCTCGCATAATGACCTCCTCCCTTACAACGATGACAAATAATATCACTTGTGTGCCCTGTTGATGCTATGGAAGAAGAAGAACGCTGTGTAGGCCCCGCAGGTGCGCTCTTGGCAGATAATGGTGGTTGTGCCTGTTTTCTTGTATCACGGCTGGAGGTGGCACCTGATGGAGGTGCTGGTGCAGTTGAAGTAGAAGATGCACGTGGTGTCCATGATGAAGGTCGGCCTACAGAAAAGTTAGTTCGCCCCAATGCTTGTCGATCCTGCACTTCACGTTCAGCTTTACAAGCAAGATGGAATAAACGAGTGATATTAGTATACTCCTTATAGTCTAGAATGGTCTGAATCTCTCTATTTAATCCACCCAGAAAACGTGCAAGCATAGCTTCATTCTCCTCAACAATACCACATCTAATCATGCCAGTTTGTAATTCCTGATAATATTCTTCTACAAAAAATTTTCCTTGTCTTAAACGCTGCAATTTTTGAAGCAATTCACGTTGATAATATGGTGGAACCCAACGCGTACGCATAGCAGTTTTCAAAGCAGCCCAAGTAGTTGGAATAGGATATAATCTACAATGTTCAGACCACCATACACATGCAAAACTAGTGAAAGCACAAACAGCAGCAGCAACTCGTCTCTCCTCAGGATATTGTAAACATGTAAATCGTTGTTCAGTTTCTAACTCCCAAGTAAGATATATATCAGGAACATATCTACCCTCAAATGGTGGAATATTCAATTTCAGTTTAGGAATATGGACGTCATCTCGTACCTGAGGTGGTGGTGCAGGCCTACCATTACGAATATATACCTGAGGTCGACCTGCTGGTGGTGGTGCTGGTGGCTGCTCGTAGATCTGATTTTGATCAACCTGACCTCATAATCGCCCGCATACTCATCATCCTCCTGGGTACCAGCAACAGCAGTAGCAAGAGCCACAGAAGTATCAACAGCAGCACCAACAGTTTGGCCAAACGCAAGAGGAACACGGCTCGCTCGGCGAAGGTCTATTTCGCGACGCGGAGGTAGTCGTTGTTGTTGTTGTTGGAGAGGTGCGTTAGGTGCAGCGGGTGGTGGTGGTGGAAGATGCGCGAGCAATTCATTAAATCTGTTATCGAGCTTTGTTTCGAACGTCTTCTCAAGGCCAGTGATCTTCTCCATGGCCTCTTCAAAATTGTTCAGCACATCTTGCACCTGTTCAGTCATCATTTGCTGAAACTTATCATGAAGCTACTTGTTCGATAAATTCTCCCAGTCAATCTCGTCGGCTTGTGATCCTGGCATGGTTAGCAGCAATAGAAACACACAAGAATATGATCCTACAGAGTACGAACAAGTGGTTGTGGTGGGTGTCACAAATCCGTCAAGCAAAACTCAAATTCTTACCAGTTCTTACCCAGCAACAGGCAGTGATCGGCAACCGTTGTAGTCAAAACTCTCAAAGCTTGGATAGAGCGATTACCAGGGAGAGTCAAACGCACGACGTAGATGTATGTGGAGCTGGGAAGGCTTATACTATGGTAGCAAAAAGGGTCAGCAATAATCAATTCAGAGATGCAAAGTTGAATAAACGCTCAACGACGGTACTGTGCTGGTCCTAGGCTAGACTGTGCTAGAGACGCGAGCCTAGAACACCAACAAAATCACGGCGCGGCACGTAAACAAGGGAAAAGCACACTCTGAATTTTTTTTTCGCTCTTTTTTTTGCGCTCTTTTTTTTGCGCTGCTTTTTTTTTGCGAAAAATCACTATAATGGCGAGTGTCTCAAAACTCTTCCTAGCTCAAACTGACAGGATGGGCACGAAATTTTTCGACCAATTTTTTTTTTTCGACTGCCCGGACCCAAAAACTGGAAACGGGTCAAAAAAAACTTCTTATAATGGCACCTGTCTCAAAACACTCAGAAACACCTAAAAATAGGATAGCCAGAAATTTTTTCGAAAAATGCGTTTTCGAAAAATTTTGGGCCTAAACGGAGCGTGGCTACCCGACTCTTTTTTTTTCTGAAACCTACTCCGGCAAGGAAACACGAATCGGAATCTAGATGGATCCCGAAAACAAACCTAATAAGCAAGGAACTCGGATTGGTGGTGGATATATGGTGGTGGTATATGGCAGCGGTGGTGGTAGCGGTGGTAGTATATGGATATGGATCGGTGGTGGTATATGGGCACGGATTGGTGGTGGTATATGGATACGGATTCGGAGCGGTGGTGGTAGATGGCAGGGGCGATGATGATGGTGCGGCGGCGGCGTGACAACTTATGACCAGAACTCGAAACTCTAAAAGACTAGACTCTAAGACCAGCAACTAGACCGACGATGCAACCGCAAATTCAACAAAGCAAAACCCTAAAAAGATTATGCAAAGGCTCAGATTGGTTCGGATATGATGAACTAACCCTAATTTTTTTTGTGTGGCTTTTTCGTGGACTGTAGGTATGAAGAACAGACTCGATCTAAACTACGAAAAACTGTAAAATCTCACCGAGCAACCTGGAAATCTGATACCACTTGATAGAGGCAAAGGTGTCCCGTCTTTCGATGAGATGATGGATATCGCTTTGGTGGAAGTCGACTTTGACGATCCGACTACGAACGTGCGAGGACGTCGCGCCTTAGCAATCGCTAAACCAACTCCGAGAGGTTATTGACCACACCGGAGCACGATCAACCTGACCACGAGGGTCTGTTTCCTGCGAGCAAACGAAGAACAAGCAAGAAACTAAGATTGCAATCTGGATATTGCGAATATAAGATGAAGCTTTATTGATCAAGGTGGGGTTCTGTGACGCCTTTGTCTGGTCGTTGAACACAAACGAAGTACGCGAAGTTGCAGCTATGACGAACTTTTAATCTAAACAAAACCCAAAGTCTAAACGATGCCCTCAGGGCTGTATATATGGAGGAAGAGGGGGGGAATTTCGTGGCCCTTGGTGGAGGGGTCCGAAATCAACCCTATCTCTTGTTTCCCCACACATACGGACTCTAAAAATAGCCTATACTTATGTATTTCGAAATTACATGGGCCTGGCCCAATAATAAGGTGACGCAGCACCTAAAATAGCATCGGGACGAAATTTATGAAGTGGCATCTTGTATATTTCGTCCAAGGCTTCATGCACCCATTATGGTGGCTTCAAAGTCCTGAAATCATCACTTGTAACTCCGTCTTGTCCCCTTGCGCATGCCATCATCTCCATGCTTGTTCTTGCTCCAATGTTCATCCTTCTCCAACCTAGGCCCTTCATTTGTAAGCAAAACAAATGTATCCAATTTAGGCAGCATCATATTCTCATGAACATTAGAATCATTACCAAGAAACGAAAGTACCTGGTAATTTAGTTGGCGTGCACGAGCTCTAGTAATTGGTCCAGTATGTATAGCAGCAGGGGCTGTGGGTGTAACAATTGTATTGATGTCCTCATCAGTACAAATGTCCCATACACCTGCAATTAGACAAAACACAAAAGTGTGTGAAGTATTTTTGTTCTGGATAACATAAATAGATTATTGAATAGTTTGCACTAGAAATCACCTGACAAATATGCATATATGCAATATTTTTGGTCATATCCAAGGTAGTCATGTCCTCATCAATCTCCAGCAAATTTATATTTTGCATTCATAGGCTCAATGTTTTCCTTAGTTAACTCATGCATTTTTAAAATCAATTCAGCATGTTCTTTAGCATCAAAATTAACCTTCTCCGAAGATGGAAGAGGCAACAAATCAATAGGTGCATGAGGTAGGAAACCATACACAATTTCAAAAGGGCACATCTTAGTAGTAGAATGCAATGAACGATTATCAGCAAATTCAATATGAGGCAAGCATTCTTCCCACATTTTCTTATTATTCTTCAAAACAGCCTTAAGCATAGTAGACAATGTTCTATTGACTACTTCAGTTTGTCCATCAGTTTGGGGGTGACAAGTAGTACTAAAAAGCAGTTTAGTCCCCAACTTATCCCATAAACATCTCCCAAAGTGGCTAAGAAATTTAGTATCACGATCGGAAACAATAGTATTTGGCACACCATGCAAGCAAATAATTTCACGAAAGAACAAATCAGCAACATTAACAGCATCATCGCTTTTACGACATGGTATAAAGTGTGCCATTCTCGAGAACCTATCCACGACAACAAATATGCTATCCTTCCCCTTCTTTGTTCAAGGTAAACCTAAAACAAATATGCTATCCCTCCCCTTCTTTGTTCAAGGTAAACCTAAAACAAAGTCCATATAAACCATGAGGATTGAGTCGTGACTTAGCTTTTTGACATGTAGTGCAGCGAGCAACAAAATGCTCAACATCCCGTCTCATCTTTGGCCAAAAGAAATGTGTAGCAAGTATATCCTCCGTCTTCTTGACGCCAAAGTGTCCAATTAATCCTCCTCCATGTGCCTCCTGCAACAACAGAAGACGAACGGAGCTAGCTGGAATGCATAGCTTGTTAGCACGAAACAGAAATCCATCATTAAGAACGAACATGTTCCAAGTTCTCCCTTCCTTACAATTCTGCAATACATCTTTAAATTCAGCATCATGCATATATTGATCTTTGATGGTCTCCAAACCAAATATTTTAAAGTCAAGTTGTGAAAGCATAGTATAACGACAAGACAAAGCATCCACAATAACATTTTCTTTACCCTTCTTGTGTTTAATGACATAAGGGAAAGTCTCAATGAATTCAACCCATTTAGCATGTCTACGGTTCAGTTTTTCTTGACTTTTAATGTGTTTCAAAGATTCATGATCAGAATGTATAACAAATTCCTTGGGCCATAAATAATGTTGCCATGTTTCTAAGGTCCGAACAAGAGCATATAATTCTTTATCATAAGTAGAATAGTTCAGACTAGGCCCACTCAATTTTTCAGAAAAGTATGCAACAGGTTTGCCATCTTGTAATAACACACCTCCTAATCCAATTCCACTAGCATCACATTCAAGATCAAAAATCTTATTAAAATCAGGAAGTTGGAGTAAAGGAGCATGTGTCAACTTATCTTTCAATACCATGAAGGCTTCTTCTTGTGCGGTACCCCAAACAAATGGCACATCCTTCTTTGTAAGCTCGTTGAGAGGTGCAGCAATGGTGCTGAAATCTCTCACAAAACACCGATAAAAACCAGGGAGGCCAAGGAAACTCCTCACTTGTGACCGTTTTGGGCTGCGGCCAACTCTCAATAGCTTCAATCTTAGCTTTATCAACTTCAATTCCCTGTGGAGTAACAACATAGCCAAGAAAAGATACTCGGTCGGTGCAAAAGGTGCACTTTCCAAGGTTACCAAACAAACGTGCATCACATAGAGCAATAAAAACAGCACATAAATGTTCCAAATGTTCCTCCAAAGATTTGCTACAAATCAATATGTCATCAAAGTAAACTACCACAAATCGTCCAATGAAAGCACGTAAAACTTCGTTCATTAATCTCATGAAAGTTCTAGGTGCATTAGTTAACCCAAAAGGCATAACTAACCACTCATATAATCCAAACTTAGTTTTAAATGCTATTTTCCATTCATCTCCCAATTTCATACGAATTTGATGGTATCCACTACGCAAATCAACTTTGGAGAATATTGTAGAGCCACTCAATTCATCAAGCATATCATCTAGCCTAGGAATAGGATGACGATAACGAATAGTAATATTATTAATGCCTCTACAATCAACGCACATACGCGACGTATCATCCTTTTTCGGCACTAAAATGATAGGAACAACACAAGGACTAAGGGATTCGCATATATAACCTTTGTCGAGCAGCTCCTGTACTTGACGCATAATCTCCTTCGTATCCTCTGGATTGGTACGGTATGGCGCACGGTTGGGTAATGATGCACCGGGAATTAAGTCAATTTGATGCTCAATCCCTCGAATAGGTGGTAATCCCGGTGGCACGTCTTGTGGAAAGACATCAGCGAACTCCTGCAAAATGTTAGTGACAGCAGGAGGCAAAGAGGAAGGCACGTCCTAGAATGAAAATAATGCCTCTTTGCACACAAGAGCATAGCAAACAGATTTGCTAAAATCTAGATCATCAATATCAGATTTGGTGGCATCTAAACATGCACTTTTCAATTTAATTTCAGAAGCAACACTAGATGGTTTATTTAGGCTTCATTTGTTGCTCAAATTCTTTTGCCACAATCTGATTTTCACTCTTATGTTTCTCCTATTTTGCTTTATTAGCTCTATTAATATCATCTTTCAAAATGGAATCAGGAGTCATAGGAAGCAAAGTAATATTTTTATCCTTGTGAACAAGAGTATACTGATTGTTTCTACCATGGTGTACAGAATTTTTATCAAATTGCCATGGTCTACCAAGTAATAAGGAACATGCTTGCATAGGTACCACATCACAATCAACATAATCAACATATGTAGAGATACTAAAATGCACACGAACAGTACGTGTTACCTTAACCTTGCCGCTGTTGTTGAACCATTGGATGTAGTAAGGATGTGGATGTGGTCTTGTGGGGAGAGATAGCTTCTCCACCATCTCCATGCTAGCCAAGTTGTTGCAGCTCCCTCCAACTATGATGACGCGAACAGAACGTTCCTTCACAACTCCCTTTGTATGGAACAAATTATGCCTCTGATTTTGCTCAGCTTGTGTGACCTGCACACTCAAAACACGTTGAGCAACTAAACATTCATACCTTTCAGCATCTTCAGGAGCCATGTATTGTATCTCATGATCAGAATCATCTCCACCGTGTTCTTCACGTGTAATAAGAGCCAAAGTCTCCTCATCATAGTCACTAGCGGACTCATACTGATGCGGAGCATCCTATGGACATCACCATGTCAAGAGTTCATTCGGCAAGTGACACGTGCGACATCTACTTGACATACATAAAGGTGAATCCTCTCCTTTACACGTGCTCACTTGACCCCTTCGAGGATGGTATACTACTTGCCCCTCCATCGTGCATGCATAGGTATTGTCCGAGCTTCACGGATGACGAGGAGGAGTGCAAGCGCCAAGGATCACCTACACCATCTGCGAGGGAAGCGTGGAAGAGAAGGAAGAAGAAGCCTAGACAAGCTTCTGGAAAGCCCGGAACTTCCGGCCGCTTCCCGGAACTTCCGGCCACCGGAACCTCCGGCCATCCCGGAGCTTCCGATCCTGCTGCACCGAAGCCGTCCAAGAGTGTGCCAACTCTCTGGATAGCCCGGACCCTGCCCATACCTTCGCCCGGAACCTCCGGCGCCCGGACCTTTCGGCCGTCCCCGGAACTTCCGGCCCTGCCTGCGCACAGACACTCAGGCCGAAGCCCATGTACCCTTTCGCCCCTCACTTACCCCTTCATGGACCTAGACTATATATACTCCTCCACCTCCTCCTTGCTAGGGTTAGCGTTGTGATAGCTCATTTGAGAGATAGAGCTTCGCTCATCCATATCGGATCTACTCCTTGAGAGAGACCGCGGCCCCTCTTCGGAGAAGATCCACCTTGGATTCAAGACCCCTTTACAGGAAGATCCCCTTGTGGATTCAAGACCTCCTCACGGAGAAGAACTGGTTACCCTATGTATCGTCCTTTGTTGGATTTGGATCGTGTATCTCTTTGTGTTCCGAGGATCTAGCACATGTGTGACTATTTGTTGTTGGTTGAGTGATTCTCTCGTGTTTCCCCTCGTGATTTCCCTCGTTTTCCCCCTCGTGTTCCTCGTGTTCTTCCCGGGATCCGCTCCTTTCATGAAAGATCGGGCCACTAGGGTTCTACCCTACATCACATACCCACCATCCTCAGTAGCAATCATCACACGCTGAGATTTGCATTCTCTTGCAAAATGTCCTCTTCCCTTACAACGACGACAAATAATATCACTTGTGTGCCCTGTTGATGCCATGGAAGAAGAAGAACTCTGCGGAGGCCCGGGAGGTGTGCTCTTGGCAGATAGTGGTGGTTGTGCCTGCTTTCTTGTATCACGGCTGGAGGTGGCACCTGATGGAGGTGCTGGTGTAGTGGAAGTAGAGGATGCACGTGGTGTCCATGATGAAGATCGACCTGCAGAAAAGTTAGTTCGCGCCAATGCCTGTCGATCCTGCACTTCACGTTCAGCTTTACAAGCAAGATGGAATAAACGAGTGATATTAGTATACTCCTTATACTCTAGAATGGTCTGAATCTCTCTATTTAATCCACCCATAAAACGTGCAAGCATAGCTTCATTCTCCTCAACAATACCACATCTAATCATGCCATTTGTAATTCCTGATAATATTCTTCTACAAAAAAATTTCCTTGTCTTAAACACTGCAATTTTTGAAGTAATTCACGTTGATAATATGGTGGAACCCAACGAGTACGCATAGCAGTTTTCAAAGCACCCCAAGTAGCTGGAATAGGATATAATCTACAATGCTCAGACCACCAAACACATGCAAAATTAGTGAATGCACAAACAGCAGCAGGAACACGTCTCTCCTCGTGATATTGTAAACATGTAAATCGTTGTTCAGTTTCTAACTCCCAATGAAGATATATATCAGGAACATATCTACCCTCAAATGGTGGAATATTCAATTTTAGTTTAGGAGATGGTCATGATCTCATACCTGAGGGTGAGCCCTACCATTGCCATTATTTGCATGTGGACGACTTGGTGGTTGCGGTGCTGGTGGTTGCACGTAGTTTTGATTTTGATCAAGCTCATCCTCGTAATCTCCCGCAAAATCATCCTCCTCCGCATCAGCAGAAGGAGCCACAGAAGTATCAACAGCAGCACCAACAGTTTGGCCAGGTGCAAGAGGGAGACGGCTCGCTCGGTGGAGGGATGTTTCGCAACATGGAGGTAGTTGTCGTTGTTGTTGTTGTTGTTGTTGTTGTAGAGGTGCATTAGGTGCAGCCGGTGGTGGTGGTGGAAGACGCGCGAGCAATTCATTAAACCTGTTATCGAGCTTTGTTTCGAACATCTTCTCCATGCCATCTATCTTCTCCATGGCCTCTTCAAATCTGTTTAGCACATCTTGCACCTGTCCACTCATCATTTGCTAAAATTTATCATGCAACTCCTTATTCATCATGTTCTCCCAGTCAGTCTCGTCGGCTTGTGATCCTGCCATGGTTAGCAGCAATAGAAACACACAAGAATATGATCATACAGACTACTAACAAGAGGTGGTGGTGGTGTCACAAATCCGTCAAGCAAATCTCAAATTCTTACCAGTTCTTACCCAGCAGCAGGCGGTGATCGGCAACCATCATAGTCAAAACTCTCCAAGCTTGGATAGAGCGATTACCAGGGAGAGTCAAACGCACAACATAGATTTATGTGGAGCTGGGAATGCTTATAATATGGTAGCAAAAAGGGTCAGCAATAATCAATTCAGAGATGCAAAGTTGAATAAACGCTCAACGACGGTACTGTGCTAGTCCTAGGCTAGACCGTGCTAGAGACGCGAGCCTAGAACATTAACAAAAGCACGATGCTGCACGTAAACAAGGGAGGAGCACACTCTGAATTTTTTTTCTTTTTTTTGCACTTTTTTTCCTCTCTTTTTTGCTCCACAACAATTTTTTTTCGAAAAACTCTACAAATGGTCTAAAAACTGCCAAGCCAGAATTTTCCAGACTTAGTTTTTTTTGAGTTTGGAACTATTTTTCTTCTACTGGTAGCACGAAAGTTCTGGAGTCCTATGCCATCATGACTCGGAGTATCGCGTGATCTGAAATCCAAAACAGACTAACAAAATACTGTACTCGGACTAGGACTAGTAGCGGAGATGAATCTGGTGGAACTCGGACTGGTGGCATATATATGTTGTAGGTGGACTCGGATTGGCGTGATAGCGGTGGATATGTGGTATATGGCAGCGGCGATGATGATGGTGGTATATGGCAGCGGTGATGACGATGGTGGTATATGGCAGCGGTGACGATGATGGTGGTATATGGCAACGGTGATGATGATGCGGCGGCGGCGTGACTACTTGTGAACAGAACTCAAAACTCTAAAGGACTAGACACTAAGACCAGCAACTAGACACAATTATGCAACCGCAAACTCAACAATGCAAAACCCTAAAAAGATTATGCAATGGCTCAGATTGGTTCAGATATGATGAACTAACCCTAATTTTTTTGTGGCTTTTTCGTGGACTATAGGTATGAAGAACAGACTCGATCTAAACTACGAAAAACTGTAAAATCTCACCGAGCAACCTGAAAATCTGATACCACTTGATAGAGGCGAAGGTGTCCCAATGTTTCGATGAGATAGATATCGTTTTCTGCGGGAGTCGACTTTGACGATCCGACTACGAACGTGCAAGCAAGAAACTTCCGAGGGTTATTAACCACACCGGAGCACGATCAACCTGACCATGAGGGTCTATTTCCTACGAGCAAACTAAGAACAAGCAAGAAACTGAGATTGCAATCTGGATATTGCGAATAAAAGAGGAAAGCTTTATTAATGAAGGTGGGGTTCTGTGACGTCTTGGTCTGGTCGTTGGACACAAACGAAGTACGCGAAGTTGCAGCTATGGCGAACTTTTAGTCTAAACAAAACCCAAAGTCTAAATGATGCCCTAAGGGTTGTATATATGGAGGACAGAGGGGGAATTTCGTGGCCCTTGGAGGAGGGGTCCGAAACCAACCCTAACTCTTGTTTCCCCACACACACGGACTCTAAAAACAGCCAATACTTAAGTATTTCGAAAATACATGGGCCTGGCCCAATAATAAGGTGACGCAGCACCTAGAATAGTCTCTGGACGAAATTTATGAAGTGACATCTTGCATATTTCTTCCAAGGCTTCATGCACTCCTTATGGTGGCTTCAAAGTCCTGAAATCATCACTTGTAACTCCGTTCTTTATCCTCTTGCGCATGCCATCATCTCCATGCTTGAACTTGCTCCAAGGTTCATCTTTCTTGTCCAAGCTAGGCCCTTCATTTGTAAGCAAAACAAATGTATCCAATTAGGCAGCATCATATTCTCATGAGCATTAGAATCATTACCAAGAAACGAAAGTACCTGATAATTCAATTGGCGTGCGCGAGCTCTAGTAATTGGTCCAGTATGTATAGCAGCACAGGCTGTGGATGTCCTCATCATTCTATTATATCTATTGCATTCCAACTTTTCTATGGCAAAAACTCGTGAAAGAAAACCATAGAGCCATCAAAATAAGCACACAACACAAAGAAAACAAAATCTGTCAAAACAGAACAGTCTGTAGCAATCTGACTATTTCGAATACTTATGTAACTCCAAAAATTCTGAGAAATTATGATGACCTGAGAAATTTGTATTTTGATCTACTACAAGTGGAATGGGTATTTTATCGCTCTCTGGTAAAAAACGAAAATTAATTTCATGAGCATAAAAGTTTCTGTTTTTTCAGCAAGATCAAACAACTATCACCCAAGAAGATCCTAAAGGCTTTACTTGGCACAAACACAAATTAAAACATAAAAAACACAATCACGATAGTAGCATAATTGTTTTAACACACAACAAACAGGAAGCAAAAGGAAAAAACAAAAAAAATTCATTGGGTTGCCTCCCAGCAAGCGCTGTAGTTTTATGCCCTTAGTTAGGCATGAGGCAAGGATCTAAGTTTTGTCATCCTTATTCTTAACTCTCTTAGAGGTATTTTCATCATGAGGCTTTGTAAACACAACATAAAACATGTTATACATAGAGTCCTTAGCAATCCTAAGCTGGTTTTCATCATACCCGTTTTGATTTCCCGCAACAATCCAAGAGTAATTTTGATTAACATTATTGAAAACTTGTTGGATTATATCTAGAACTGGGACTTCCTTTTTAAGATTCTCATCAAAGATTTTATTGTCCCCAAGCAAATTTCTTAAAGCATAGTCACTATTGTAAAGAATTTCATCTATCATAGGTTTTTCACGATTCATACCACAAAAGTCAAAGATTTCCCTAGCTTCCCATATTATGTAGTCAAGCTCATTCATAAGAACAAGAGTGGCCAACTTTTTAGCTCTAGGATTCTTTATAACGGGGAGCTCAAAAATCAATCTTTGCAAGGTAGGATGGGTATGAATAAATTTACTTTCAAGTTTCAAAACTAGTGCTGAAATAGCATCTGCATAAGATCTAGTAGTTTTAAGTATAGGGGCATCATAAAGACTAAGCTTCCCAACACAATTGAAAAATTCTTGGATTCGTTCTTTTCCCATAACGTTCCCTTGCCCCCAAAATAAAGGTTTTGGCATCCAGATTGCCCGTACGTCCAATTTTAGGAGTTAGGCCATCATCTGTTGGTGCCATACGAAAATCACTCATGATTGCAAGCAAAGGATAGATTTGACAAGAAAATGGCGAACGGAAAAGAGAGGCAAATGAAAAGGCAAATTTTTGTGAAGTGGGGGAGAGGAAAACAAGAGGCAAATGGCAAATAATGTAAATTGCGAGGAGATGAGATTTGTGATTAGGAACCTGGTATATGTTGAAGATCCTCCCTGGCAACGGCGCCAGAAATTCCTTTTGATGTCGCTTGAAGCTACGTTGGTATTTCCCCAAAGAGGAAGGGATGATGCAGCACAATAGCGGTAGGTATTTCCCTCAGATATGAAACCAAGGTTATCCAACCAATAGGAGAACCAAGCAACACAGCGTAAACAGCCCCCGCACACAGATAACAAATCCTCGCAACCCTATGTGTTAAAGGGGTTGTCAATCCCTTTGGGGTAACTGTGCCAGAAATTGGCAAACGGACATGAGAGAGTTGTAAATATTGATAGATCGAACGCCAAATAAAATAAATTGCAGCAAGGTATTTTTGGATTTTTGGTTTAATAGATCTGAAAATAAAAGGCAAATAAAATAGATCACGAAGGAAAATAATATGAGAAAGAGACCCGGGGGCCGTAGGTTTCACTTGTGGCTTCTCTCGAGAAAAATAGCAAAGCGGTGGTTGAACAATTACTATTGGGCAATTGATAAAACTTCAAATAATTATGACGATATCCAGGCAATGATCATTATATAGGCATCACATCCATGATTAGTAGACCGACTACTTCCTGCATCTACTACTATTACTCCACACATCGACCGCTATCCAGCATGCATCTAGTGTATTAAGTTCATGGAGAAACAGAGTAATGCAATAAGAACGATGACATGATGTAGACAAGATCTATCTATGTAGAGATAGACCCCATCGTTTTATCCTTAGTAGCAATGATACATACGTGTCGGTTCCCCTTCTGTCACTGGCATCAAGCACCGTAAGATCGAACCCACTACAAAGCACCTCTTCCCATTGCAAGATAAATAGATCAAGTGGGCCAAGCTATCAGATTTCGGGTTCCGGCAAAACCGTTAAAGTTCGAACTCTGGGGTGCGCACGAAGATCTCTCCTTCCCCCTAGCTCACTCACTCACCAGCGCGGAGCTAAGTGCTGCCACTAGGACGTGGGAGGGAGCCCCGAGGCCCGAGGGCGGCACTTCGGAGACTCCGGGGCGTGTACAACCCCACTCATTATTACGTGAGAGTGTCACGAGCGGAGACCTTCACAGGCACTGGGCCTTGCTTCATGGGTAGAACTTCCGGAGGTGCTGGATGTTCTAGGCGTTCTGGATGGGGATCCCGTCCTGCATCTCCAGGCGCGTGGCGCCAGGCCTGGAGACGCGGGCGATCCTAAACGGGCCCTCCCACATGGGCGAGAGCTTGTGCAGCCCTTCCCTGGAGAGCACCCGCCTCAAGACGAGATCACCCACCTCGAGCGTCCTTGATGAGGACATCAATACAATTGTTACACCCACAGCCCCTGCTGCTATACATACTGGACCAATTACTAGAGCTCGTGCACGCCAACTAAATTACCAGGTACTTTCGTTTCTTGGTAATGATTCTAATGTTCATGAGAATATGATGCTGCCTAAATTGGATACATTTGTTTTGCTTACAAATGAAGGGCCTAGCTTGGAGAAGGATGAACATTGGAGCAAGAACAAGCATGGAGATGATGGCATGCGCAAGGGGAACAAGAACGGAGTTACAAGTGATGATTTCAGGACTTTAAAGCCACCATAATGGGTGCATGAAGCCTTGGACGAAATATACAAGATGCCACTTCATAAATTTCGTCCCGAGGCTATTTTAGGTGCTGCGTCACCTTATTATTGGGCCAGGCCCATGTAATTTCGAAATACATAAGTATAGGCTATTTTTAGAGTCCGTATGTGTGGGGAAACAAGAGATAGGGTTGATTTCGGACCCCTCCACCAAGGGCTACGAAATTCCCCCCCTCTTCCTCCATATATACAGCCCTTAGGGCATCGTTTAGACTTTGGGTTTTGTTTAGATTAAAAGTTCGCCATAGCTGCAACTTCGCGTACTTCGTTTGTGTTCAACGACCAGACAAAGGCGTCACAGAACCCCACCTTGATCAATAAAGCTTTCATCTTATATTCGCAATATCCAGATTGCAATCTCAGTTTCTTGCTTGTTCTTCGTTTGCTCGCAGGAAACAGACCCTCGTGGTCAGGTTGATCGTGCTCCGGCGTGGTCAATAACCTCTTGGAGTTGGTTTAGCGATTGCTAAGGCGCGACGTCCTCGCACGTTCGTAGTCGGATCGTCAAAGTCGACTGCCACCAAAGCGATATCCATCATCTCATCGAAAGACGGGACACCTTTGCCTCTATCAACAACAACAATGACTACCTCCACGTCGCGAAATAGACCTCCGCCGAGCAAGCCGTGTTCCTCTTGCGTTTGGCCAAACTGTTGGTGCTGCTGTTGATACTTCTGTGGCTCCTGCTGCTGATGCGGAGGAGGATGATTATGTGGGAGATTATGAGGATGAGGTTGATCAAAATCAGCACTACGTGCAGCCACCTGTACCACCACCAGCAGGTCGACCTCAGGTATATATTCGTAATGGTAGGCCTGCACCACCACCTCAGGTACGAGATGATGTCCATATTCCTAAACTGAAATTGAATATTCCACCATTTGAGGGTAGATATGTTCCTGATATATATCTTACTTGGGAGTTAGAAACTGAACAACGATTTACATGTTTACAATATCCTGAGGAGAGACGAGTTGCTGCTGCTGTTTGTGCTTTCACTAGTTTTGCATGTGTATGGTGGTCTGAACATTGTAGATTATATCCTATTCCAACTACTTGGGCTGCTTTGAAAACTGCTATGCGTACGCGTTGGGTTCCACCATATTATCAACGTGAATTGCTTCAAAAATTGCAGCGTTTAAGACAAGGGAAAAATTCTGTAGAAGAATATTATCAGGAATTACAAACTGGCATGATTAGATGTGGTATTGTTGAAGAGAATGAACCTATGCTTGCACGTTTTCTGGGTGGATTAAATAGAGAGATTCAGACCATTCTAGACTATAAGGAGTATACTAATATCACTCGTTTATTCCATCTTGCTTGTAAAGCTGAACGTGAAGTGCAGGATCGACAAGCATTGGGGCGAACTAACTTTTCTGCAGGCCGACCTTCATCATGGACACCACGTGCATCTTCTACTTCAACTGCACCAGCACCTCCATCCGGTGCCACCTCCAGCCGTGATACAAGAAAACAGGCACAACCACCATTATCTGCCAAGAGCGCACCTGCGGGGCCTGCACAGCGTTCTTCTTCTTCCATGGCATCAACAGGGCACACAAGTGATATTATTTGTCGTTGTTGTAAGGGAGGAGGTCATTATGCGAGGGAATGCAAATCTCCGCGTGTGATGATTGCTACCGCGGATGGTAGATATGAGTCCGCTAGTGACTATGATGAGGAGACATTGGCTCTTATTACACGTGAAGAACATGGTGGAGATGATTCTGATCATGAGACGCAATACATGGCTCCTGAAGATGCTGACAGGTATGAATGTTTACTTGCTCAACGTGTTTTGAGTGTGCAGGTCACACAAGCTGAGCAAAATCAGAGGCACAATTTGTTCCATACCAAGGGAGTTGTGAAGGAACGTTCTGTGCGCGTCATAATAGACGGAGGGAGCTGCAACAACTTGGCTAGCATGGAGATGGTGGAGAAGCTTTCTCTCACCACAAGACCACATCCACATCCTTACTACATCCAATGGTTCAACAACAGCGGCAAGGTTAAGGTAACACGTACTGTTCGTGTGCATTTTAGTATCTCTACATATGCTGATTATGTTGATTGTGATGTGGTACCTATGCAAGCATGTTCCTTATTACTTGGTAGACCATGGCAATTTGATAAAAATTCTGTACACCATGGTAGAAACAATCACTATACTCTTGTTCATAAGGATAAAAATATTACTTTGCTTCCTATGACTCCTGATTCCATTTTGAAAGATGATATTAATAGAGCTAATAAAGCAAAACAGGAGAAGAATAAGAGTGAAAATCAGATTGTGGCAAAAGAATTTGAGCAACAAATGAAGCCTAATAATAAACCATCTAGTGTTGCTTCTGAAATTAAATTGAAATGTGCATGTTTATTTGCCACCAAATCTGATATTTGATGAGGACATCAATACAATTGTTACACCCACAGCCCCTGCTGCTATACATACTGGACCAATTACTAGAGCTCGTGCACGCCAACTAAATTACCAGGTACTTTCATTTCTTGGTAATGATTTTAATGTTCATGAGAATATGATGCTGCCTAAATTGGATACATTTGTTTTGCTTACAAATGAAGGGCCTAGCTTGGAGAAGGATGAACATTGGAGCAAGAACAAGCATGGAGATGATGGCATGCGCAAGGGGAACAAGAACGGAGTTACAAGTGATGATTTCAGGACTTTGAAGCCACCATAATGGGTGCATGAAGCCTTGGACGAAATATACAAGATGCCACTTCATAAATTTCGTCCCGAGGCTATTTTAGGTGCTGCGTCACCTTATTATTGGGCCAGGCCCATGTAATTTCGAAATACATAAGTATAGGCTATTTTTAGAGTTCGTATGTGTGGGGAAACAAGAGATAGGGTTGATTTCGGACCCCTCCACCAAGGGCCACGAAATTCCCCCCTCTTCCTCCATATATACAGCCCTTAGGGCATCCTTTAGGCTTTGGGTTTTGTTTAGATTAAAAGTTCGCCATAGCTGCAACTTCGCGTACTTCGTTTGTGTTCAACGACCAGACAAAGGCGTCACAGAACCCCACCTTGATCAATAAAGCTTTCATCTTATATTCGCAATATCCAGATTGCAATCTTAGTTTCTTGCTTTTTCTTCGTTTGCTCGCAGGAAACAGACCCTCGTGGTCAGGTTGATCGTGCTCCGGCGTGGTCAATAACCTCTCGGAGTTGGTTTAGCGATTGCTAAGGCGCGACGTCCTCGCACGTTCGTAGTCGGATCGTCAAAGTCGACTTCCACCAAAGCGAAATCCACCATCTCATCGAAAGACGGGACACCTTTGCCTCTATCAAGTGGTATCAGATTTCCAGGTTGCTCGGTGAGATTTTACAGTTTTTCGTAGTTTAGATCGAGTCTGTTCTTCATACCTACAGTCCACGAAAAAGCCACAAAAAAAAATTTAGGGTTAGTTCATCATATCCGAACCAATCTGAGCCTTTGCATAATCTTTTTAGGGTTTTTGCTTTGTTGAATTTGCGGTTGCATCGTCGGTCTAGTTGCTGGTCTTAGAGTCTAGTCTTTTAGAGTTTGGAGTTCTGGTCATAAGTTGTCACGCCGCCGCCGCACCATCATCATCGCCCCTGCCATCTACCACCACCGCTTATCCGCCACCGCTCCGAATCAGTATCCATATACCACCACCAATCCGTGTCCATATACCACCACCGATCCATATCCATATACTACCACCACTACCACCACTGCTGCCATATACCACCATCATATATCCACCACCAATCTGAGTTCCTTGCTTATTAGGTTTGTTTTCGGGATCCATCTAGATTCCGATTCGTGTTTCCTTGCGGGAGTAGGTTTCGGAAAAAAAAAGAGTCGGGTAGCCACGCTCCGTTTAGGCCCAAAATTTTTCGAAAACGCATTTTTCAAAAAAAATTCTGGCTATCCTATTTTTAGGTGTTTTTGAGTGTTTTGAGACAGGTGCCATTATAGGAAGTTTTTTTTGACCCGTTTCCAATTTTTGGGTCCGGGCAGTCGAAAAA